>NW_025728274.1:8756714-9056714 GCF_021461385.2 Schistocerca piceifrons
TCAGGGGAAAGGGTGGCAGAAGGGATGAGAGAATTACATTCTATAGAGGTGGAGAGGAGAAAAATGGAGGTGATAATCTGATGAGAGATGGGAAGTGGACATGCCTGTAGCTCGAGACTGGAATACCAGAAGTCTGGGGGTAGGCTTTGTCGAACAGCGGGGCTCAAATGACTGATGGCGCGAGTAGAAAAGAAATGAGGGTGATTTGAATTTTAACAAATGAAATACTGGGGTGTGAACCTAGTTTCCGCATTGGCTATACATGGCTAACACATGATTACCTACTCTGCTGTGAGGACCCACCTCACTGTAACTGTGGCTCCCAAATGACAGTCGTCCACCTCTTGCTGGACTGTCCACTTTTAGCTGCTCTGAGGCGGGCCTTTAACTTTCCCAGCACCCTGCCTTCGGTGTTGGACGACAATGCCTCCACAGCAGCTTTAGTTTTACATTTTATCTGTTGGAGTGGGTCTTATACTTCTATCTAGGTTTTAGCGGATGTCCGTTGTCTTTCTCTTTCCTCCAGCCTAGTGCTTTTAGGGTGGAGATTTTAATGAATATCAGAGTGGTTGGCTTTCCCCTTTTTATTCTTGTGGTTGGCCAGCCACTTTAATCTGTTTTCATGGTTTATTCTCTTCTGTTTCTAGCGTCTGTTTTCTTGTCCTTTTGTTCCTTTTAGTGTTCGTTGCCTTCCCTTCATCCGTTTTATTCTGACACTTGTGGCATTGTTTTATTAGGACCAAGGGACCAATGACCTCTTAGTTTGATCGCTGCTTCTGCCTCCGAAACAGCCAACCAACGAAAGGTCATTTTATCAACATAGTACTGTGATTGTTGAATGGCATTGGATTGTTTGCCGTCTGCCTCCTAGCCACAACCCCTACGAATTTACAGCAAAACCAGGCGATTTCGTGCCTACAGTCCCTCACCACTCGTACCAATGCAATCCATATTAATGTTTAATATTTTATTTTTAATGAACCATGTAAGATTATTTTATTTGGTGCCACGAACCATTAATCCTTGCTGCAGAAGTGCTTTCAGTGTGTGTACTTTTTTAAGCTTGGATATATCAATTCAGTGGTGTAATTTTTAGAAAACTAGGACTCATAAAATTGAAATTATTTTCCAAAAAATATTGAGTTGGGACATGAAATTCCCTGGCTGTGTCACATGTGGAAATTTGCATCGGATGGACTGGTGTGGAGAGCTGCATCAATCCAATGTTGTGCACTGAAAGACAGCAAGTGCCATCATATAAAATCAGTATGATTGACAGGGTTTAGGTATTGCTTCATGTCAGATTGCACATTCTGTAGTTTCTTCCTTTACTACTTCGAATTGTCCTCATGTCTGTCTCCTGGCTTCTTGTTCTGATAGCTTTGCAGTGCCTATTTGAATTCGTCACTGGCATTGACTTTTTAAAGATGGCGCTAGTATTTTACTTAAATATAATGGTTCAGCCTAGCCGGAGAGTGTGGTTTGTGCTGTTCCCTCAATGACCTGTAAAGTGGGAGGGAGTTTTTTTAAATGCTGTTCTCAGTGTGGTTAGTGCGTGAGGAACACTATGAACTGAAACACACCTTCCAGCAACAGGTAAAACTTATTTGCAAGTCATATTGGTTCTTAAGCTAACAGACGATGTGCTAAATTGCCATGTGAAATGCGTATAGTTGAATTTTGCCATGGTGAAGGATTAAATCACCTGGTACTCCAGTGTAACCTTTGAGGAGGACTGTAGTGCCTTCCTAAATGCAGAGTTTCAACGGAGTGATTAAAACAGTAGGAGACAAGAGCTCATGCTAAATAACTGGATAAGTAGTTCACTGTGGCTTTCGATATTTGAATACCGTGTTGCAGATACACCTAAAATTTTGTAGCATGATCACAAGTTGTGCTCACCAAGTGTGCATACTGTTAAGTTCTACTGTACTTTAATTACTTCCCTGGAACACCACACTTACATTTGAATGCTGAAGATTTGAAGAACATAAGGTAACACAAACATTTCTTTTGGGAAATAGTACTACATATATAATGAATCAGTGAGCATGTATTATTCATACAGATGTTTAGCTTTTTGCCAATTAGTACCACGTCTGTAACTCTTGAATCTTCTGGTACTTATTACTATGTGCTACGTTTCTTCACCGACTTATTTCGGTAGTTGTCATGCCTGTCAAAATTAAATTACACAAATTCTGAGCTTTATAGCTGAACTATCTTGACAGGTGGTAGCACAGATTCAGACTAGGGTTCAAAATCACGTTTGTTCAGGTTTAGGCTTCAGAGTGGAGGTACTTCCAATGTTAGTATACATGAACTGACTGCCTTCCCATTGCCAATGAACATTCATTGTAGTCCATTTGGTGAAAGACATCGATGCCATTCGTCAGAGTTGCTTTTGTTCTATGTTTGTGTACTCTGATAGCACCAAATAGATTCCTACTCTTAAACACAGTTAACTGTTTTAGCTGTGTACTGTAAGCAGATGACAATGTGGCTGGATTTCTCTACTCTAGTGGAAGTATAAACATTTGTATCAGCTGCTTCCTGTTTTCTTAAGTTATTTCTGTTTGTGATCCCCTATAATTTCTGAGAGACTGTGCAGTTCCACATGATTCAATTAAATGATATTCAAAAATGAGATTATTTTTGTAGCGTGATAAAATAGAAACTGAAGAAAATGAATGTTTGGTTCAGCCTACTGAAGTGTGTGTTAAAATAAAGATTGATGAGCTAGAGTGAGTGTTGAAAGTAATGGTTGTCAGCCAGAAATAGTGTGGGAGAGTTAATTTTATGATTTTGTACTACTTCTAACTGGTAGCAATAGAAGTTGCTCCTTCTAGAATATACAGTATCTTAACCCAGTCTAGCGTAAGTAAATATTTATGAGCACTTATTACAGGTATTTATTTGCTCGTTGTTGCCGTTAGAACAGTCATCGCCTTTGCCTGCTTTGTGCTTCGTGTGCGGCCAAAGAGGCGGAACGACTAGATCACCCCTCTCGTCACGGACACAAACTAGCAACACTAAACTGTATAGGAAGTTGGAGTCACTTATAGATGAAATTTTGGACATTGATAAATCACAATGGAGTAGTCTGCAATGACTGCTGGTGCAGACTTAACACCATCGATAAGAATGAAAGCGAAATAAAGAAGTCGAGAAAAATACTGCAGCAACTGCTCCATCGTGATGCAGTCTTTCGTCCCCATGTACACGATGGTACACTCCGCAGGTGAATAACATTATCTGATATTCAGTGTACATGATCATTTTGTTTGATGTTACTTGCTAACATGAAGTCTTGAAACAAATTATCTGCAAGTTCAGTGCAACAGGGGGAATGGGGGAAGGATATGGTGTCATCATTCTAGTGGAGAGCTGTTTATGGCAATTGTAATAAACTTTCCATGTTCTAGGAGGAGAGGAAAACTTAACGCTCTTTCCTGTTCCGTATTTTATTTTTTACAGCAGGGGTTCCAAAATAACTACTCTGATAGAGCACTCTACTTTGATGGAACACTGCTAATTTTAAAGGCTAATAAATGTAAAATAATGAGAACCTTATTGTACTCAGTGATTAATTTTAATTTAGAACTAATAACACAGAAATAAGAACAATGCAAGAAACCCTTGTGTGATTCTGCAAAGGTAATGTAATTTTGGGACCCTGTTTGGAAACTAGAAGAAAATTATGTAGCATGTCCAGTAAAATGTTTGAAACAGTATTCTTTACCTCCGATATTTATAATATTTACCGCCATCTTCCTAACATCCAGAAGTTTATTTCTAAAGAAAACCCTATTCACGAGAGACGGCATGCAGCACGACATCCACAACGCTGATTTTTCTGTAATGTGCAACTAGATCTATTAATCATTGGTGAAATTCTTTGAAATCTTCACCAGAAATGCTATTACGAGGACTAGCATCTCTAACACGTTGCAACACATATCCCTGTTAAACAATAGTTTTCTAGCAAATATGTTGCTTAGAGTGTGCGCTTCCCGACAGGAAACAATAATACAAAGCAGTATATGTACATAGTACACTTGCTGTGTTCATCCACTTGGCATGATGTTGATTTCTGTTTCTTAGTAATGGCTTCTGACAGAGGCTCAGTACAGCACTGTATGTTAAAATAAGGTACATAGCTGTCATTGCAACCGTTTGGCAATAGTAGGAGGAGCATGTCAATAAAGCAGTACATAGAGTTCTTATTGCCAGTATCCCTGAAACAGCTGTGTCATTGTCAGTTTTCTAGCAAATATGTTGCTTTAAGTGTGTGGTTCCTGACCGGAAACAATAATGCAAAGCAGCATATGTATATAGTAGACTTGTGTTCATCCACAACCAATCAAAATGTACTCCATACTACAGCAGCCTACCTCAGAAGATGCTCGAAGCAGTACTGTGGCTGGAGTGGGGGCACCTACAGATGTACGGGGTAACAGAAACACACCACCTTAATGTCCACTAAAAGGTGTCCACCCTTCCCCTTTACAATAGCTTTAACTCTTCTGGAGATGCTTTTAGTGGGATGTCTGTCTTAGAAGGAATGGCAGCTCATTTTTTCTTGAGAGCTGAAACAAGAGACGATACAGATGTCTGGTGCCGGGTTTGGAGTGAAGTCACCTTTCTAACTCATCCCAACATTCCAATCAGGATGGAACATGGGGCAGGAAAGCTCACTTCAGGAGTGCCATCTTCCATAAACCATCACCTCATAATGCTTTGTCGTGACAGGTGGCATTGTTCAGCTGATTCAATGCTTCATTTCTTCTTAATTGTTATACTGAATATAGTACGCAGTACTGTCAAATATATACATACTCTTACGTGTTTGACATTTCCTAAAGCGTAATAAGGGGAGAACAAATTAATGAGGAGAAATTGCATGCTGCAACAGTGCCTTCTGTGCACTTCATTGTTGGAACCAGAGATGATAGCAGGTAATGTTCACATGGGATTCATTAAACCCAAATTCTTCCATTCGATTGATGTGAGGTATAGTGTGATTGATCTCTCGAAATCCTTTGTTTCCAAACGTCCACTGTACTGTGGTCATCGCTGTTTACACTACCTTGAGCTTGGCTTAATGTTGATAACAGAAGCGTGTGGTTTCGAGAAGCTGCTCAGCCATTCTAACCAGCCTTTTGTAACTCCCTGTGCACAGACATTTCCTTAGGGGGACTACCAGCAGCACATCAAAACTGAAGGAGAGACCACAGCAGCTTTATTTTACCACTACCTACCACAATGCTAGATGCCCTGTCCATCAGCTAATTCCTCTGTGGACATCATTTAGCTTTGGTTGTTCTTTAATATTTCAGTTTTACTGTCACATCACTGACAGCTGACTTTGGCAAATTTGGGAGGGTTGAAACGCCTAAGTATGTTAAATATTCAGGAGACAACAGAGAGAAGGCCGTGTTAAATGTGCTGAGCCCTCCTGACCCATTCTGACATTACAGAAGGTGGCAGGTGGTACTGCTTTATCAGCAGAGAAGCAGTAATGATAGATGCCCTCCATGGGAAGTTTAGTAGTCAATTCTGTGTTACATAATGGCGTCCAAGTACTTCAATCCGATAGTATAGTCATTTGGCCATATTCAAAATATATTGTGATTTGTGGATTCTCATTCATTACAATTATGTTTTTGAGTATTGAGAGGATTGATGTGGGACAGGTAGACACAGACTTACAAGAATCAAAAGTTGGCGTAGATAGCAGTGGAGAAACGCATGCTGAGAATTATTTGTGTTGACAGGGAAACAGAATATGGTCAAGAGGTGTGGGGAAGGAAGAGGAGGTATGTGGGCATGTAGTCAGGGCAATAGGTGGCAGATGGGGTGAGAGAATTACATTCTATAGAGGTGACGAGGAGAAAAATGGTGGTGATAATCTGATGAGATTTTTTTTTGTGGGGTTTAAGGGCGCTCAACTACTGAGGTCATTAGCGCCCAGTCACAGTTGTTAGAGCACATGGAATCTAGTAAAACTCAAGGGGAGGGAGGGACACCAGTAAGTCCTGACAAAGATGCAGATAAAATAAGTAAAAAGGTTACATGTCTTTGGACAATCCAGTCAAAGTTATAAAACGCAGAACACGAGCAGCTGCTCGAGCGTCATCAGCTAAAATATCCGTAAAAGTAGATGGCAGGTACAGAACAACACGGGACTGACTAAAGCGGGGACACGGCAATAAAACATGGCGCACTGTTAATGCTTGACCACAAGGGCACTGCGGGGTTGGGTCACCGGAGAGCAGGTAGCGGTTGCTAAACCGGCAATGCCCAATCCGCAACCTGGTCAGAAGGACCTTCTCGCCAAGATGGTCGGGAGGAGGATGTCCAAGCAGTTGGGAGCGGTTTTACTGCCCAGAGCTTGTTTCCTTGGAGGGATGACCAAGCATCCCACCACAACGACACAAGCCTCTTACAAACAACCCCACGAACGTCAGATGACGGGACACAATGGGAGGCTGGCCGAGGCAGGAGGACTGCAGCCTTGGCTGCAGCATCTGCAGCCTCATTCCCAGGCACTCCTACATGTCCGGGAACCCACAGAAAGCTGACAGGAGAACCATTATCAGCGAAAGAATGGAGGGACTGCTGAATCCGTTGCACCAAGGGATCGACCGGATAGGGAGCTCCAAGGCTCTGAAGAGCACTGAGGGAATCAGAGCAGAGTACATACGATCAATGGCGGTGGCGGCGGGCATACTGAACGGCCTGATGGAGAGCAAAAAGCTCGGCTGTAAAGCTGGAACATTGGTCGAGGAGCCGGTATTTAAAGGTGGCGGCCCCGACGACAAAGGCACAGCCGACACAATCGTCAGTTTTGGAGCCATCGGTGTAAATAAAGGTGTGACCGGCAAGTCGAACACGAAGTTCGACAAACCGTGAGCAATACACATCAGCCGGAGTACCCTCCTTCGGGACTGAGCTGATGTCGAGATAAATATGAACCAGAGCCTGGAGCCAAGGTGGTGTCGGGCTCTCACCCTCTCTGAAGGTGGTAGGGAGGGCAAAACCCAATTGTCGAAGCAGGCGACGGAAGCGGACTCCAGGGGGCAGCAGGGCAGACAGATACAACCCGTACTGACGGTCGAGAGAATCGGCGAAGGAGGACTGATAAGAGGGCTGGTCGGGCATTGACAACAGCCGGCAGGCATACCGACACAGCAGTACGTCGCGCCGTTAGGTCAATGGTAATTCGGCAGCTTCAGCATAAAGACTCGACGGGACTAGTGTAGAAGGCTCCGGTCGCAAGACGTATCCCCCGATGGTGGATGGAGTTGAGACGGCATAAGAGGGATGGCCGAGCAGACGAGTAGACGAAGCTCCCATAATCCAGCTTCGATCGGACTATGGACCGATACAAGTGAAGCAGGACAGTGCGATCCACTCCCCAAGATGAACCACTAAGCACTCTGAGGACATTAAGGGAACGTGTACAATGGGCAGCCAAATAAGAGATGTGTGGAGACCAACAAAGTTTCCTGTCCAATGTGAGCCCTAGAAACTTAGTTGTGTCCACGAATGGGAGAACAACGGGACCGAGATGTAAGGATGGCGGAAGGAACGCTTTATATCGCCAAAAGTTGATACAAACCGTCTTCTCTTCAGAGAAACGGAAGCCATTTGCCACACTCCATGAGTAGAGGCTGTCTAGACAACGCTGAAGGCAGCGCTCCAGGAGGCATGTTCTCTGGGCACTGCAGTAGATCGCGAAGTCATCGACAAAGAGAGCCTGAGACATTAGGTGGAATGCAATCCATAATTGGATTTATCGCGATGGCCAAAAGGGCTACGCTCAAGACGGAGCCCTGAGGCACTTCGTTCTCCTGGAGGAAGACGTCGGACAATACGCAACCCACACGTACCCTAAACTTTCGATCCGTTAAAAAGGAATCAATAAAAAGGGGCAGGCGACCGTTTAGGCCCCACCTGTGCATAGTGCGGAGGATACCTCCTCTCCAACAGGTATCATAAGCGTTCTCCAAATCGAAGAACATGGCTACCGTTTGGCGCCTTCGCAAAAAGTTGTTCATGATGAATGTCGACAAGGTCACAAGGTGGTCAACAGCGGAGCGGCGGCGACGGAAGCCGCATTGAACATTGGTAAGTAGCCGTCGAGATTCAAGACTCCAGACTAACCGAGCATTAACCAGGCGCTCCATCACCTTACAGAGACAGTTTGTAAGAGAAATGGGGCAATAACTAGAAGGAAGGTGTCCATCCTTCCCGGGTTTGGGTATAGGAACAACGTCGGCGTCACGCCAATGCATGGGGAACTGACCTTCGATCCAGACGCGACTGTAGGTACGAAGAAGGAAGCTTTTGCCTGCCGGAGAAAGGTGTGCCAGCATCTGAACGTGAATGGCATCTGGCCCCGGAGCAGAGGACCAGGACAGTGCAAGCACTCGTTCGAGTTCCCGCATAGTAAAGGGGGCATTGTAAGTTTCCAGATTCAGTGAGTGGAAGGAAGGTCGCCGAGCCTCTTCTGCCTCTTTCCTGGGAAGGAAGGCAGGGTGGTTATGGGCGGAGCTTGAAACCTCCGTGAAAAACCGGCCGAAGGCGTTTGAGACAGCCACAGGATCAACAAGAACCTCATTACCGGAGGTCATGCCAGGTACCGAGGAGTGGGCCTTAATGCCCGACAGCCGGCGCAGGCCACCCCAAACGACGGAAGAGGGAGTAAAACTGTAAAAGGAGCTGGTGAAAGAGGCCCAACAAGCTTTTTTGCTGTCTTTGACGACTCTACGGCATTGCGCTCGGAGTCGTTTGTATCCAATACAATTCGCCAACGTAGGATGGCGGCGAAAGGTGTGTAAAGCACGTCGTCGAGCACGGACAGCGTCTCTACAAGCCTCATTCCACCAGGGGACGGAAACGCGACGTGAAGAGGTAGTATGAGGAATGGAACGTTCGGCAGCATTGACGATAACAGCCGTGAGGTATTCGACCTGACTGTCAACTGAGAAAATCGTGGTCCGGAAAGGTCGCCAGGGAGGAGTAAAGTCCCCAGTCAGCTTTCTGTATGTTCCAGCTCGAAGGACATGGGGATGGGGTGTGGTGCAGGAGACGAACGACACAGGGGAAGTGGTCGCTCGAATAGGTGTCAGAAAGGACATACCACTCGAACCGACAGGCAAGAGTGGTAGAACAGATCGGAAGGTCCAAGTGGGAGTAGGTATGAGTAGAGTCCGAGAGGAAAGTCGGGGCGCCAGTATTGAGGCAGACAGATTGATATGGTTGAAGACATCCGCGAACAGTGAGCCTCTTTGACAGGATGCAGGAGAGCCCCAAAGGGGATGATGGGCATAGAAGTCGCCAAACAATAAAAACGGCGGAGGAAGCTGAAGAATCAGGTGCATCATGTCTGCCCGACTAACTGCAGATGACGATGGAGTGTAGATGGTACGAACTGAAATAGTAAAAGCAGAAAGAGTAATACGGACAGCTATTGCTTGGAGTGGGGTGGTCGATGGGATGGTAGTAGACATCGTCCCGAACGAGCAACATGACCCCACTATGAGCTGGGATACCATCCACAGGGGTGAGGTCATACCGCTCCGAGGTATAGTGGGTAAAGGCAATACGGTCAATTGGGCGCAACTTGGTTTCCTGGAGACCAAAGACAAGTGGACAGTGCAGGCGGAGGAGCAGTTTTAATTCCTCCCGATTAGATCGAATACCTCTTATGTTCCAATGTAACAAGGCCACCGCTAGTCAAAAAAGAGGGGAACGAGACGGGGGAAGAGCTGGTCACCTCAACGGCGGCGGAGGGCCAGGTTTCGAGGGAACAACGCTACCACCAGCGGGAGGCGGATCCTGTTCCATCGAGTCGTCGCCAGCTGCGGCCGCTGTCCCGGGTTGTGTAGGAGGGCAGCATCATTTGCCAACGAGAGGCCAGCTGAGCGCCCGGCAGCAGAGCGTCCTGGCGAAACTGAGGACGGCCAGGAGCAGCGACTCACGGATGGACCGTCAGACGAAACGCACGCCTGGAGTGCCGCCGACTGTGTGGCGGAGGTGGTCTTTACAAGAACGTACCCCGAACGCATTTTACCAAGAGCCTCGATTTCCCTGATGATGTCCTCGATGTGCTCAACAAAGAACATGGGCTTGGAGGTGGCGAACGTCCCCCCATCGGTTCGAGAACAGACCAAATAGCGGGGGAAGTACTTCGCCGCAAGCCGGCAGGCCTATCCTTCCTCCCAGGGAGTGGCCAAGGGGGAAAGGGCAGGAGAATCAGAACCATAGACAGTACCTTTCTTTTTAAAAGACTCGGCCGCAGAGCGACCTGACCTGTTGACCTTTCATCTGCGAAACGTCCCCCCCATACCACCCACTTCGACCAGGGGCTCTCCCCACGGGCGCCACCCAGCCTCAACAAAGGCCACCTGGCAGGATGACTGTTGCCGGGAGTCCTGATGCCCCAAGGAGACCGGCATCTACTCCTTGGCCGACGTGGGGAGGGTGCAGCTCAGGTATCGGCAGTACGATCCCTGTGTTGTCAGGGGGCTAATACCTAGAGGGTACATGACGACCCCACCACAACGGGCTGGCTACCGTGCTGGATTTCGGATGCCATGGGAAGTCCATGATCGTAGGTGGAGATGGGGACGCACTATGTGTGTAACTTGTACAACCTATCAGGCATGTAGGCCCAATTTGAGGAATAGTGGGTATGGTTACAATGCCGTTACAATGCTGAGTGTCAAGGTCTTAGTGCACCACCTAAGGCGTCCTTCCCCAAAAGGCTCGTACTTCTGTAGAATTTTGAAAAATGGAGGTCAAACCCCAAGGAGGACCATCACATGGTAGGCCGAAACGGTTGAAACTCCTTTTAGTCGCCTCTTACGACAGGCAGGAATACCTTGGGCCTATTCTTACCCCAGACCCTCAGGGGGCAAAATACCGGTTCGTGCACGAAGTACGAAAAATCACTCCCTGACAAGCTGAGTATCTTCTGTGGCGATGAAGTAATATCTTATGAAAGATTCTCTACATAGTACTCTCCACGTTGTGATTATAAATTTTAGTACAAACTAATGAACATGTTGCTGATGGTCATTTCCATCCTAGGCATTTTAATCCACTTTTACAAGAACTTTTGCCTCATGGAAACTATCAAAAAATATCTCACCGATCTGCTTTGGCCAGTGGCGTAACTGTGTGGTCTGCGGCCCCACGAGAAATGCGTGCCCCGCAATGAGCTTGTGACGTCACTAATCACCTAGCGAGGCCTAGAAAGACAGACTCGTTAACACTTAGCTAGGTTTGTACGTTCGAACGAGGATTCCATCTTCTGCGGGAATCTGCCATTATGGAGGCTTACTGTTAGTCCTACAATGATCGGAAGTCAGCAGGCCTACTTATTTGTTACGGCTGTACTGGGATTGTAAAAATTAAAATCATGCCAAAATGATAATCAGTTGCAATTGGCACCACTTGTTTGAAACAAGAACTTAAGCAGATGAGAATGCTATAATCAATCCGTTATACCATTCACATCGAGTATTTATCATAAATTTCGTTTCCATCAGTAAGACTTCATAATAGGAGATTCCAGTAGAAGATGCAATTCCCGTTACTACGAGTTAACTGGTTTAGAAACTTTTGTCTGCTGAACAGAGCTAGCGAGTTAAGGCCAGCCTTCATGACGAAAGCGCCGCTGCCTGTTTTTCTCGTGGGCCTCGTGCCTTGCCCGCGTAACATGCAAATGCTCGGCTACGCGCAAAGCTGACGGGCAATCAATGCCAGTGGAAAGGTACTTGCTGGTCTTAACATTGTATTGTAAGGAGCTGTGTATTTAAACGCCGCAGTGAACATATACTTAAGTTACCTGGAACTCGCTCTCCACAGGAGACAGTCGCCAGCACTAACACTTCCCACGTGTTTTGAAGTACACCTAGGGTCCGTTTATAACGTTGGTGGCGCCGTATTTCCATTGTGTCGCAATTGTTTACTTCTGGTCATGGTTATGGGTGGAGTGTTGTATTTGGTGGCACACTTTTTAGATGTGTGTTTGGAACTTTTTCGTTATCTTTGCGAGTCATTTGACGACGCTATCTGAGTGAGCGAGGTTCGCTGGGAGTTACCTTCATTTTGCAAATTGTTGGTTATGAATTTGTTCTTGTGTCTGGTATTATTCGAGGCATGTGTTTCTTGTGGTTTGAAAGTCTTTTCCTTTTTCTTAGTAATTGATGTTAAGTCTGTGAAAAGCTCATGCGCAAATGCAATGGGTGAATTGGTGCTTACAATCATGATCTTTCCTTCATGGACAGGTCAGACATTTTGCCATTTCAAAATGCACTTTAGAATGGCTACATAGCCAAAATCAATCGTGTGCAATATACTAACAATTAACACGCAAACAGCGGAAATTTTTTAGAAAATTTTCTTCCTATTATGTCCCTCCAGTTGGTTTGGTTGACTGCAGGCGACTTTCTTTTCACTGTGCGCGTGCGCCAAATTAGATGTGTTTGTCAGTGACTGGTTGGTATATTCCTTCTTGGTTTGTTTTTAATCCATTAAGTATGGTTTGGCTTTAGCATTTTAGTTCTTCGTGTGTTTTTAAGTGAAAATTGAGGTTTCGGGTTTTCGAGTGGTACGTGGATTCATTATTATCGAGGGCCTCGTTTGGGCAATAGGTCAAATTAAGATTTCGATTCCTATGGCTATCTTTTGTAGGGTTGTTGAATGTTTAGCCATTTTGTGTGACTGGTTATTTTAGTTCTGGTATGGTGTTATCGGTGTTACGTTTCAGCTTGTCCCCACTCTGAAGCCAGTACTTCCTGTACTTTGCCCAACCGCTTTCATTTTATAACTAGTGGAGTATTTGGTGTTTATTTTTGTTCGTGGGTCCGTTTCGTGGAGTTGCGATAACCGTATTGCATATGCTGGAAATATGCGTGTCGGCCGTCTTCATGCCATGGGTCGAAACATAGGTGTAACCTTAAATTTCGGTTTTGCTCACGATTCAGAGAAGTACGTTCTGGATTGATTCCCATCTGAAGCACATTGCAGGTAATACTTCTGAGCAAGTGTTGCTAACACCAAATACAATATGAAATTTAGTATCACTGCCATAATGAAGAGCAATGTAGAAAAATTAAAATCTGCTATGCTTGTGTGCCTTGCGCGTGTCAAATCTTTTACATTCTTTAAAATTCTTTACGCAGTGTGAAGTACAATGATCAGCTGAAAAGTGAGGTGGTGGTTTCAGAAACAGTCTACACTCAAAGACAAGGCATTTTAGAAAAGGACTAATCGAGAAGTTACCTCCATAATGGGCGAGAATTGGTCAGTTTTGAAGGTGCTGGATGATATCAACCATGATTCTGGCAGGTCCTGCAGCAATTGCCTATCAGGACACTGTCACGTTGATTTTAAGTACAACCGTTGGCAATTTCTGGAAGTAGATGATTTCTTTTTGAATTTTTAACACAATTATAAAAAAATATTCATTGTAGTATTTCAGTTTTCAGACAGAGGAAATGGACTCAGGTTGTAAAATTGCTAATTCCATTGCGAGAAGCCCTAATTTTGATTTTTAGTAGATGTTAAAGTACGTCAACTAACAGTTACAATTAGCTCGAATTACAAGCTGAAGGCGACGCCTTTCATTTACTTTATTAAGTGAATGGTGAGTCGTGAAAAAATCCCGAGTATTTCATTGAGTGGGAGGTGGTAATCTGACCCCCTGAAGTAAAGGGATTGGTTCGTCTCGTCTCCACTGCCTCACCTGTCAACCAGCTCCAGCTTTCAATGCATCAGAACTGCCTCAGCGGTTTAAACGACTGAACAGGTGAACAAGACTTGGAACACTGGAAGCCAATGGCGAACGAAATGGTCATCTGCTCGCACAACTGAGATTTTGAAGTTAATGCTGCCATACTAACCACTTTCACATGCACGTTGAAGCTTTCCTGCTATGCGAATCCAACTAGGAATATATTGCCAACGGAACATGAGCACATAACTGTCTTAAAGATTTTTTACTTTTGATAATGGATTTTGCTTATTTGACAAGTTATTTGAATAAAGGTGTTAAACAACGAAATCCGCTTTGTGTGTGCACCACACGCATCTGAACACCAGTTAGTCCTTCTATAAGATTGGTGCTACACGGTTGCTGAGGAGTACGTGTATATAAACATTGCCCACCAACGACTGATCAGTCTATTCCGCAACTGGTTTGTCAAATTACGATTCAGGTAGAAGTCATCTGTCATAAATGTTACGTATTTTTGAGGTTTCTTTAATGACAAATGTGCAACAATGTTACGTACTAGCATCATATTACACTTCTACCGAAAATGTGATTATAACCAGTACTAGAATGAAACAGCAGTAGCAAGGACGAATAAATTGCGAATTTCCTGTGATAACCGGAGGCAACCACAGACGCTCAACTAGCACACACGTTTTAGCAGTGGGTAAGCTTTCTATGAAACAGAAAACTTGACACTGATTTCGAAAACATTGCTATCATGTAACATTTACATTAGGCAACATTCAACTGCTGAACCGAACTGACTGGTTGTTGGCCATATGTTGAGCATGTGAACCGTGTTCTGAAATAAAATTTTAGATTTCAAACGCAAAATTAGAGAGAAAATTGAACCCATTAAAAGCCAAATGAAATGTGTACTCAATGGAAACTGACATTCAGTACCAAAGCACAATATGAACAATGCGTGTTAGACTAAGAAGGTCCACAAAACCGAATTACTGCTCTACTCTGAAGAAAATATTAGAAATTAGGAACAGTGTTTACTGAAAGTTCGCTTGCTGACACGACAAGCAAGACACCTCACAATACTGACTACACACTGCTTGCACAAGGACGCAATGCAAGGTGCACTTTGAAATAAAATTGACTTACCTCTCTCAGCAAGCTGTTTTTTGTGTCTGCAGTACTCGCGTTCTCCAAATCAAATACAAATCAAGAGATGCAGAAGCTAAAAATAAATGATTTACTCTAAATTCTTATTGTTAGAAAATCTGTTGCTTCGTGCGTCATAAGGTGCATTGGACATACTACAAAATTCAGAGCTTTACTATGAATAGGATGTGGGTTTTACTTTACAGACAGTCGTTACTGATAAACTGACAAAAGGACAGCAGAACAGAAGGCTAACAATCAAAATTGTCTCATTGGAAACATACCTTCGAAATTCCTGAAAATCAACATAAGAATAGGAAAGTATTATCCCTCAGTTTTAGTCTCCATAATGTATTCTACACAGCTTCTCCAAAATACACGGAAAATAGATCTCATTCTTTAGGAAAGGACTGCACCCCACTATGCCTCAATTTCTCAGAGCTGAAAAACTAAAGTCAACCACAGATTAAACACAGAGTCAAGGGTCTGTTTGTCTACACATGCAGTGCGCTCATTTATCTTTGTTCCAGTACAATAAAGGTGAAGTATTTACAGTAGCAGGAAATATGAGAAGCTATACACCTGTATTACTTCTAGTTCGAGGCATCACGCTCTTAGTTTCCAAGTTTCAGCTATGGTCTTCAAAGGATTGCCAACATTTTTAGAGGTTCATGTATCTAATCACGTTGAGTTTTTCATAATCTTACATTTTGGTTACATATAACCGTAAGTGGGTCCACCCGAAACCTGTCAGCGCCGATCAGTGACCTAGACAAGTGTTGCACAGATTGCCTGCTACGTAATCTGATAATGTAACTGATAACCGGTAGCTGTGGTTCGCCAAGTATCTCACTACTCAACCAAACTATCGCTGGAAACAGTTCCCTTTTTGACTCTGCTTCAGATGCAACCATGGTTCACTCTGCACGCGTTCTCCGTCACCAAGCAAACGTCAGCGCAATTCCAGCCGTAGTGACGTGTGCACAGTATAGCGTCCCCAGTGCTATATTACTAAAAGACTTAAAAACAGTATTTATAAACTGAATAATATATTTTTATCATGAAGCCGTAAAGTAATAATCTCTCTGTCCAAGTTTCAAATGCAAAGAAAATTTATGACAAAATGATCTAAAGAGACGACAAGATACGCTCTTTTGTTAATTTTTTTTTGTCGACTTCACTACTTCCTCTTTTGTCTTTAATGTATATAGAGGGAAATCTTGCGAGTGCTCGCAAATATAAGCATATTTGTAGGAGTTAAGCATATAATATACTGATTTAATATTATTGTGCACTTTTAGTTTGTAAGAGGTGATCCCGATTTCATGACCGCCTTTCTTGAATTAACCTGCATTCAAGTAATTTACAGTTCAACAATCGCAGCGGCCGATGCAGCCAACGACGCCATTACGTGGCGATATTAACTTATGAAAAATTAGCGGAAGCGGAAAACTCGCCCGCTAGTAACATTAATTTTTCTCCACAGCCGCACGACGTTGCAGAAAATACTTAGCTTTAAGATTCTTATTTTCAGTACCATAGCCGAGACCCAGAGCCAGGACTGACTACAATACAATGGTTAACGGAGGTAAGAAAAATACTCTCGCGCGTGTGTGGGCCGCAATTTTAATTAATAACTAAAGATCTTATGCTTTAAAGTGAACTGACTAGCCGAGGAAATTAATATAAAAAGTTTATTACATTGTACAACTTATATGCTCATGTTTTAAGATTCAGCGAGTCTAACATTCATTAACGTATCAAATAATTTAAGATTAATATTGCTAAAATGGAGAACTTCAGGAAAGCATTTAATCGTAAAATCAAAATTAAATGAAATATTTTTATTGAGGCCCACCACGTAAGTCGGCAACAATCAAATAATAACAATATATTAAATTACGACGGCCGACGGACGCGAGAACAGCTCACCTCTTGTGCTGCCACACGGCAGGGAAGGCCTACGTGGTGGTTCCACAACAACGAGCTCGGAATTTTCGTACCACTTTCTGTAGAATCGGTGAGTCGTGTTTTCAGAAGAATTCCGTTGAATAATCACATAGCTTCGTACAGTGTCTGCAAAACTATTGCAGCCGAGTTTGAACCTATTGTGTCATGAGAAGCCATGAAACAAGATAACCTATTATCATCGGAAAAGTACATGTCCACTCCCACAAGAGAAAAAAGTGAAAATGGTAACTGGCCGGCTGAACAAAAATTTTTTATAAATCTGAAAGTGCAGTACCAGTACAGAGACAGCAGAAAAATTCAGAACTTCTTGATTTAAAAACTGCAATTGTGTGGCAGCATTTCCGTAATTGTATCAAAATCGATTTTTTGGTAAATGTAGTCAAGTTATAATCGCCCAGAGCTCCACAGCCAGTATGTTACGAAAGCTTTATGGGTTTAGTAGCGCGTCATATTCTAAATTACTTCCGCTCATGAAACGTAAATTTCAGCCACGGTTTTAGTGGCCGCTTCCTGGGTGTACTTATTGCTGCCCATAACTGACACGGGCTCTGATTATCAGCGTGCTGCGTCGCAGTGTTTCTCACAACTAATCAGTTTTGAAAGTTGCGAAGGATGTTCTTCGATGGTTACAACCCCCAAACATCTCCACAGCCATGGTAACGAATGAAAGAAGCCAAGGTAGGCAGCACAGGGACGAACTGAAACCAGCAGCGCGCTTACCCAGTTTCATCAATGATACTATTTGACTCGCTACCATACGAACGAAACTCTTCTGACGGAAGTTCAAGGCCTTTCACATATTGTCAATTGTCTGACAAAAGTATTCTTAGTTTGTATACAATTTCACTCTGCCCGCAGTTTGCTTCAGTGTGTTGCACGTTTTAAGGGCCCTACCCAACCGAGCTATCGGCTGACGGACCGACAAACAATGTATGTTGGCGTTTTGACCGACCGACCGACAAACACTCCTTGTTCGGATGTCTGACGAGTAGGCCGCACATCACCCAACAAACTATGCCGTGTGTAGCGCTGTCGTGCCAACCTTCCGAGGAGAGTTGGTCTTGTCACTGTGCGCGGGATTCAATACACACAGCGTGCGAGGCTGTCGATACCTGAAGGACACTGTGGAGAAATTGAAAAACTTCAAATCTTGCGACACGTCATGCGAATATAGCAATATATATGCACGAAATGAAGCACTACTTTTAAGTAATGCGTAAGGGTTTCGCGTGGCTCAAAGTCCGTCGATTTTCTGTTTTTAGATCTTGTTTTCAATACTTATGGGAAATTTAATATAAAAACTGGAATATCGATGTATAGTGGTCATTAATTCGTAAGATATACAGCGCTCATCAAGATGGAACAGATTTTCAACATTTATTGCTTCCATCCTACAAAAACAATTCCAGCGTTCCTGGGAAGAGAACAGTTCAAATTTTTATGCATTTAACGTGAGCCCTGTGTGTCACAAATACCAGAACGGTGGCTCACTTCGTGCCAGACACGAAGTAGCTGGTGTGTCGTCGTCTTACTCACAGGTTGAACAATACGATGAGTGTGAGGCACGGTGGAGGGATGAAAATACCGCATTTTACGTAACCCAAAAGTAAGTCATAATATGTGACGCCTTGAGACCTGGAAGGCCACCTGCGATAAAGCTCCTCCCAAGTCTTCAGACTCTTTCGACTTACTGTGGGATCACGTAAAGGACCGCATCAATCTCCCTCCCCCCCCCCCCCCCCCCCCAGTGCCTGACACTTTGAAGAGTCAGACATCGCGTGCGTTGTTCAAGCTGTGAGTTAGATAATGAGACACCAGCTACTTCGTGTGTGGCACGAAATGAGCTGCCATTCTGGTGGGATTTGTCGTGTAACACATTATGCTCTCCTTTAAGACATAGAAATCTGAATTTTTCTCTTTCCAGGAACACTGGAGTTGGATTGAAGTTTCCTTCTTTTTGAATAGCTTCATGGCAATAAACGTTTAAAGTCCAGCCTATATCCAAAGTTCTGCTACGAAGAGCGAAGGATACAATTTTTTACAGGTCTTGCAGTTGCCATTTACTTCATTTCTGATGTATCTGTAGTATTTATTAGTTTATGAACACCATCAGCACGTGTCTTTCGTGTTCGGATTTAAAATAAGTTTCTTAAATTTTGAAGTCATTTTATGCTACGTACATAATGTTTATGTAAACCTCTTTCGCTTTATCGTGATTTATTACCTCGCAACTATATATCAGGTTGCGCGTTTCACGAATTATATTAACCTATAACCGTGGGATACAACAGCACTGAATTTGAGGTATTCCTGACTTCTGCCAGTCGCTAGAAATCATGAAGTTTCTGACAGTCACTCTTTTTCGCTAAGAATGGTTTGATTTTCAGCAACTCTGAAATGAATAATTCGCCCCTTATCACGTAATTATGAAAATTATCGTGCCCAGCTACTTAACAGAACGTGGGTGAATTTCTTTGCTCGCAATAGTCACTAGTCCATAGCTCTCACCTTTTTGGCCTTATTACCTCTAAGATAGTTTATGCAAACCCTGTGTTTGCGTGTGAAACAAATCGGTATCTTAGGACAAACAATGAACTGTAGATAAGGTCGGGACGTGTTTCGGCTGCCACGAAATTCGTCGGTTGAACGACATTGATGCGTAAGTAGCAGCCCTCAGTGGAAGTCACAGATCGTATTGCGAAATCGAAGATTATGTTGAAAATTTTCATAAAAAGCACATCTATGTCATTACTTTGTCAGACTGACGTACAGGGTGGTTAAAAACAGTGTGAAAGGCTTTTGAGGATGTTGCACGGTAAGTTGTACTGACGATTCACTGTAAGGAAACAATTCGATAAGTTTCGGAGTTTCCGAGTTAATTAGCATTAACGTCAGCCTATCAGCTCGATCTGCGCGGAAATTCAAGTGTTGGAAAGAGACTCAGTTAACTTGTCCTTCGGTTTTTCCTAAAATCAAACAGGAGATTAAAAATTTTGGAGAGTGACGGTAGTTGGGATCGAACCCGAGCCAAACACTGAGCAACCTGGTGCGCCATCATCTACGCTATGATAACAGTCGTATGTGCAGGGCACTTTAATTTGCGCACGCAACAGCCTGACTTAACTTTAATGTTAATTAACTCAGAAACAGTGCAAGGTATGTTATATTTTCTTGTCTTTTCAACACAACCTACCGTGGCACACCCCTTACAACCTATTGCGACTGTTTCTCACAACCTCTATAGATTAAGTGCATGCATACCCTACAGACCCACATCTCACCTAAATTTGGTAATATGTTTCGCACCAAAAGAGTATGTTCACGATAGAAACGAAATGGTGGCTTCATTTCCTCTCACGCTGTACGGGACGTTAGTGAACATGGGAGGTAAGTAATGTCGAAGTCGTAAGACGTATAGTAACGCATTTCCTCTTTTGGCAAAACACTGCACTTTTTCGGTTACTATAAAATACAACGCACCAACAGCACCTACTCGTTCGATTTCAGAGTAAATCTATTCTCTAGCACGCGTGAAGTTTTTTGGCTGTTGTCTGGAACATTTAGGTTGATTAGAATAATTCTTCCTAAGATATCAGTTTAATACAATTTCTCAAACTTCAGGGGCTAACGTATCATCAAATTAGGGTTTTATTTTCTACATTCTACAGATTTCATTGGCGCTTCCGTTAATATACACAATGCGAGAGTAAAGGCAAATCATCTCACCTGCGCTACAGTAACTTTTTCGAAGTTGCGATAGTGACAAATTGTACTGTAATGGTAAATACGTAGCTGTGAAGTTGATTCTCACCATTGGAACAGAAAACCCGATACCAATGGCTTTGCGCTTAAAGCAAGTTCTAATGGTAACAGCCTGGAAACGGTGATTGTGGAAATGCTGCCGGCACGCAAGTCAGGTTAAGCAACAGATCTTAGACTGTAAAATCACAGCACCTAGCTATGAACGTTATTTAAGCTATTTGTTTCAGTGTGAGGTAAACATTCGCACCGAAATTAAATACCCCAGTATTTAAGAGTGAACCAGTAACAACTTACGTTATCTTTATTTTGATAAGCTAACGCCCAAGCAGTACATGAAAGCCATGTCCAGACTGATTTACTGGTAAGACTACAATCAAAGAAATATTTAAATTTCTTAGATTTTCAAGTAATCTAACATAACGGCACGTAAGGTGACAATTTTCCACAAATTTGTTAGTTCCAAGAAAAATCCAAGCACTCACTGTCAGTAGCTTATGTCATTGAAACTTCATAAATTCATATTCGGCTCCCAGTTACCTTCCATGCCATAGCACCTTCCCAGATTTTACATAAGAAAAGCGAAGTGTGATTTTTTACTGTTCTAACAGTTGCTAAATGGTTCATTTCTTATGTACCTGTGGCATTTATTACGCAGTGTGCGCAACCGCCACGTTTAGACTGTCTTCGAATTTAGAGTTTTTTGAACTTACTTGTCAGTTTGTTACATAAATCAAATTTTGCATTACCATGATTTATTTCTCTAGCAAACGAAGTCACGCTGCCTGTTTCACGAATCATTGTAAGTAATAATTGTGGGAATACAACAGCACTGAATTTGAGATCCTCTAACTCCTGCTATGGGGCAGAAATCAATGTAGGCAACAGCCTTTCATGACTACCCGTTTTCGTTAAGAATGATTTGATTTCAGCAGGTCCTAAACACACTATTGATCCATTCCTAAATAATTACGAAAACCATCGGCTCCCAGCTGCGTAAGTAGCGGAACTTGCGTGAATTTCTTTCCTTGCATTATTCGCTATTTTGCCTACAGCTTTCTGATTTTTTGGCTTCGTTACGTCTCTAACAGCGAACGAAAACCCTTGTTTCTGTGCAAAACCAAGGAGCAACTTTCAGGACAAACTCAATGAAGTTAAGGTTAGCAAATCACAACACACCGGCGCTGTAATCGCCGAGTGCAGTCTGTCGAGACGTGCCTGAAGGCTGCCACGAAATACGGCGGACGGTTGGCCCAAATGCTGAAGCGTGAGCAGGGGTCTTTAAACTGTTACAAGTTCTCGTGGCCACCAAACAGTTATTCCTACAGTCGAAGTCTAAACGAGTCGTTCCCAGCCTGGGGGTAAAATTAAAGTTTCTGAGGGATAAAAACTGAATCAATTCTGTTTCGGTCACGAAACAAGATAGTTACTATCCTCAATTTTGTAAGACGTTCTGATGATGTAAGCTACCAATAATTACTTTTTCTTAATAGCATTGATGCGATGGATGTTAGAGGTTTCTCAATCTACCCACTACACACTTATGTTGTCCGTCCCGCACATTACCAATGATAAAAGCGAGATATGTAACCGACATTTAATATCTCAAATGTCTTGAAGCATTAGATAGTATCTGCAGTAGTTCAGAAATAGCCTCATTACTTGCTTCGCAGCAAATGAATTAATGAACAACACGATACAGCAGTAACTACGTAAGAGCTAATACAGTGCTGTAGACAGCATTCGATTACTACGAAAGTGGTCAGAAAGTATTAAGAGCTTCGGAAATACGGAAGCGTCCGATCCCGCCCGTCTGCTTTGACCCATGACGTCACAAATATGGCGGAAACAAAAACAAACACACTTTCCACAAGAAGCCTAATGACACTGACGGGACAAGCGCGTGGAATGGGGTGTTTTGGGTGGGGGGCAAACTAAATATAAACAAATTTAGACGCCTTGCGTAGCTACAACGTGTAGGTGAAGACAGCCATGCATGAACACCCACCCACCTCCCCAGGGGTCGTAACCACTGCAACCCATAGAAGATAAAGATGCTTCAGTAGCTGATTAGTGTGTCTTTTTAAAAAAAAATCTCAGGATAGAACGAACAGATCAGAAAGATAAATATAATAAACTAAAACAGAAATTGGAGGAAACGGATAATGAAAATAAGTAATAAGCGTTTTTAAATTTAAAAAATCTCACGAGATAGAACGAACAGATCAGAAAAGCAAATAAAATGAGAAAAACAGAACTGGAGACAGCCACACTCAAACCAAACTCCGCGCCGTCATGACGTCACACGACATCACCCTTACGTCACGGGTCAAAGCCGACACGTGGGATCGGATGCTTCTGTCGACACACAGCTTCAAGTGTTTCAATATCTGGCAGGTCAGAAGGGAGTAGTGCAGCAATCAAGTGATTTACAAACAGTAAGTATAGTGCACACTTTAACTGGTTTGGTTTTAATTGGGGCTGCAGTGTGCAAGTCAAGTAAGTGCCGTAATAGAGATGATTAATAGAGGGGAAGAACGCGAAACAAGTGTCTACTCTCTCTGTGGATAGTTAACTTTATCTGAAGAAGAGTTGTGAGTAGCACTTGCGATGCACCACGAGCTCTGTCATTCATTCTAACACACACACACACACACACACACACACACACACACACACACACACAGTAAATATTCACGTTCCATCATTTTAAAAATGAAAATTTTCCAAGAAAAATCTCTTTTTACAATCCATTAGTAACCCCCCCAATGCTCCCGGCTTACAACACCGTTTCCAACTGCGATTCATTTTCTAATTGACTCTTCCCCTCATGAAAAATTCTAGATTTGACTACAGAGCGCAGCTACTATGCTAATACTCCCTCAGCAGTTACTGTCAGAAAATAGGAATTAGCGTTTGCACTAAGAAATTTAGTTTTTTGTTTTTTACTACTAATAGTATACCGACAACTAACGTTTCAACTTTCTTCCGAATACGTAAGTAAAAATTGTTTCAGGAAGTAATTAAAGTTATCCAAAGCCCCGTATACAAAGCATATATCAGCATCACGACTCAGCTTATACGTAGTCTGTGTATAAACCGTCAATATTTTTTATTAACTACACTGTGCAGCACATCAGCACATGTTCCGTACTCACCAAGGACTGCAGCGATGAACAGTGAGGTGAAGTCCAGAACACACTGCTCGCGTAATACAGCCAACCTCCTCACCACCGCAAGATGGGTTTCCACGACGAGCGAAAGGCGCACAACAGTCCCCACAAACTACGGCAGTCAACGCTAGTGAAGTCAAACGGGTGTAACAGTGCGCACAGACACTGAGACACCACGTTGCCGACTGTAGCGCCTTCCATACGAGGAATCGACAAGCATCACTTCTCGATATCACACAATGCTCGTAATCTACAAATCAGAAGCGAAATCTCGCGACAGACTTCCCAGGAACGATTGTCGATATCGGGCGTATATTTTAATACGAAGAGTCCTGGTTTCTGATACTTAACAGCGTATTAATTTATGACTGAGGTAGTCGGCATGTATTAAATCGTTGGGTCGCGGAAAATAGTTTCAGTTAACCTACGAAGGAAATTTAATCAGCTCGATATTCCACTTAAGTAACTTAGCGGGCAGAGAAGCGTCCACCTAGGATCTAAGAAAGCAACAGTTGCCTAGGTCTTTCTGTCTTCATTATGTGTTTTTCTTTCTTGACATTCTACATCCTAGAGTATCTCCTCACTATGGATCTATGTAATTAATAGTATATCACATGTAATAAACTTTGCAGTAGTTTTAACAGTTTATTTATATGATGTATAACACTGCACATGACATACCGAGAGAAACTGGAGAACAAAGACAAACGGCACATTTAACTAACAATCAGATGTTACGTGCTAATGTCCATTCTTCTTATCTATTCGAGGCTTGATGGTGTAGCCACGAAAAAGACGTTTGGATCACACAGGCAGCCTCTCAGTCTACACTCCTCGACTATGTGCCGGTTCGAAGCTCCACAACCAGCTTGGGCTGGACAGCTTACCCCACATGCGCCTGTTCTATGCGCACACTCGACGTCTTGTTCGGAAGCGATTCATATACCTCCACTAATGCTGTGGGAGTTCAGAACCCTTCGTTTCTGTAGAGGGTAATGAATATGCCGCACTTTGGGTGCGTCACTCATAGTCCTGGATTCACGCCATTCGTGTTAATGGTGAAGCTGCTGTCAGCAAGTCGTTTCGCCAGTCGCAGGGATCGGAATTTGTAACCAACTCGGTTTGTTATCAACCCAGGAAAATCTTCACGGTGGGAACTTGAAGACTATTCATCATTTTGGAATATTCTTTCAACAGTGCTTCTTGTCTTCTTACCATAGGAGGGACTATATGGCTGAGTATTGGAAGCCGGTATAGGGGAGCAGTTATCGTCCACCCAAAGATGACCCTTGTGGTTTTACTGAGTTGAGTGTCTGCCCTATTTACATGTGGGCTGTCCAAGCACACCGGAGTACAACACTCAACTGCGGAAGTTCGAAGCCTTTCTACTGATGCTCTCCAGTTAGTACTACAAAGTTTCTCCATAAGTTTCTTGTTTCATCCCCCTCATTGATTTTTTAATGTAAAAATGTATTGTTGCATCGTGATTCTGGTTCCTATTGTCCTGTTGGTCCCCTTAAAGTTGGTTGTGTGGGTAAGTTCAAGGGTCGGAGGAAGACAAGGGCCTACCACATTCTGTAGGACCACGCTCAGCAACGCATAGGGGTATTCAGACCAGCCTCCGGAACGGTGACAGCCTCACCCTATTAATGCAGCTGCCAGTGACATAGCTGACACGTACTGAGTGCCTTTAACACAGAGCCCAGGTCTCCAAGGCGAAGCTCGCTCTCTTGGTTTCTGACATAGTTGGCGAACGCTCTGAAGTTATTTGGTAGATCACGCACATAGCTGTCAAATGTGCGGCTTTACTTACATAATGATGTATTCGTATATGGTGTCTGCTCAGGACTGTCTGTTGCGTAGAAACCTGTCTCTCGTTACATTGGTAGACGTTCGATCGAAAGTTCGTACTGGTTTCTTATAACGTAGATAACTGAATTGTGGTCATTAGCAAGGAAAGAGTAACGTGAAGAAATCTGCTACTAAACGTAAATGATCTCTGCTACAACCTTATACAACCTCTACTGAAGGAACAGGTTCTAAACTGCTACGTAGAAACAATGAGGGTACATACAGGGTGTTCGTAAATTCCCTTTACAAACTTCTATGACTTTTAGAGAGGAGTGAGTACATAATACTTTGAGCAGGAACCCATGTCTAGAAACGTCATCCAACGACGCTACAGAGCCTCAAAGTTATACTGTACAGACATATATTTACAGGCGCCGGTGCATATGATTCCGTAATGATGTTACAAACTTTATGGGATGAAAGCAAAAGGATAAATGTATCAATCTTAGGTAAGGGTCCCTGGTCCGGAAACGAAGGACTCGAAGGTTGCAAGAGAAAATCATTCTTATATCTCTGGCAACGGAATACATGTACCGCTACTGTTGTTGCTAAAATTGTAGGGTAGGCAACTTTCAGAGGTAGAAGTATGAACCCACAACAAGAAAAAACACGTAGCAAACGTGGGCTCTGAAATGCATACCTTAAGAGCTAGGAGCACTTGTTCAATAGAGATGTTTCACGGCAGCATAGATAAACAAGTGCTCGTAGTGCCTCAGGTATGTGTTTTAGAGCCCATGTTTACGGAACGTTTTTTCTTGTTTTGGTCCCTACTAGCACATGCGGAAGTTGCTTGCCCTAAAATCTTAGCAACAACAGTACCAGTACATGTATTCCACTGTCAGAGGTGTCAAAACGGTCTTCGCGTATAACATTCGACTGTTCGTTGCCGTATAAGGACCTCACTCCAAATTGATACATTTATCCTTCTCCATCGTCCTAGAAAGTTGTAACATCATCACGGAATCATCCTCCATATACATATATTTACACACACCGGCGCATATGACTTTGACGGTCTGTAGCGTCGTTGGGTGACGTTTCCGGAAATGAGTTATAAACAAATTATTATGTGTTCACTCCACTCTACAAGTCCTAGAAATCTGTAACGGGAATTTGGGAATACCTCGCATGTTAAGCACTTAATGATGAACTTATAGGGCTAAAAATTTTTATTGCTTCTTGAATAAAATTTTGTAACTCAAGCTTCACTTTTCTTTCTTTGATTTTGTGTTCCTTCATCAACTCGTTAGCGCTATGAATGATACGCAACGTGTTTTTATTGATATCATTACATCAGTCTCGACAGGTTATTTTTCCACGTTTACGTATGCAATTCATGTGGTGCACGCTCTATAGAACGTGATGCAGTTAAGGGATTGGAGGAAAAACATGTGTGATCGCTATGTCACATTTCTTTCTTTATGTTTTTAATTCTTTTTTTTTTTCTGGATCTAATTTCATTCTTCCCGGCTTAAGCGAAATACCAAGGGATCTTCGGCAAAGCAAGGCAAAAGTAAATAATTTGAAAAAATTCCAGTAGTTTACACAAATTTTTAAAAACGTTACCGAATGAAATAAAATATTTTTTGCTATAAACTGTCTGTTAGTCGCAGTTTACTTACTTCTTTGGTTCGTATCGATCGTTTGGATTCTCGAATGAGTTGTTCATCACTTCATCCTTCTAAACAATACCTCTCGTTCCTCTTGTTTCTCCCTATTTTCATCTTGTTTTTGAGGCCGGTACAAGTCCAGCTAGGATATCCCACTTTTTTCCTGTGTCAGAACCTATCTTGTGTTTCGGTGCATCAATTTTTTCAAATATCGCAGTTACTTTCCATTCCTTTCCGACTTCTTTCGCTCAGTTCTTCCCGGTTAAGTCTGTTTCGTTCCACATCTTTTGTGTCAAATTCTTGTCGTTCACAATCATGTTGAAACTCTCAATCTTCTCTTCCGTAACATGCTTAAAACAACCCTCTTCTTGATCAATGTATCCAAAATTCACCCTGTTTTTCGATCGCCAAATGTCTCTTCAAATTTTCAGACCCTTATTCGCCAGATGCATGCATACTCCCTTGCCCAACATGGTTGCTTTAGATCCGTACATTTCGGCATTTCTGATTTTTGTTGACATATTGCTGTAATTTGGCTGTAATTCAGCGGTTCCTCTATAATTTACAGTTTCTGCAAGTTGTCTTTTCACCATATCGTGGTTTTTGCAGTATGTAAGGCCTGTCTAATATGATCTTGTTCATCTGTTGGTTACTTGTTATTTGGCAGTAGATACTAACTCATAAGGAAATAAAAAATTCTTACAACTCCCTGTCTTTCGCTTCTTTAAAACGTCACATGGCATTTCAGGTCCGCGACTCTATCCTGTAGTTACGTTACTTCTTTCACGTTGGATTTTAATGCGTAATTTGAAACCATTTATGACATAAAAGAAAAATTAAAACTGTTACCTGTGTCAGTCACCTTTATTTTGTTTATCTTCTAGTAGATAATTGGCCTACATTAGCATTTCTTTTCATGGACGTAGCTGGTTGTCTGTCTTAGGCTTCATTCCGTTAAAAATGAGTTATTATGTCCCACTCGTTATCATAATATGTCACTGAAGGCACACATTATATACGATGACAAAGCTTCTTACAAGATGATAAACCAAAAGGCATACTCTATGTTGTTATGTATACGCATTTGTGCAACTGGTTATTACTAGACTACGCATTCTTTAGGTCGTAAAAATTGCATTTTTGGCACCTACAATATGGTCTTTTAGATCTTCATTTCGTCTATACAGAACCTGAAATAGGCCCTAAAAAGTATTATGTAGTAGAACTAACTAAAATGTAAAATAAACATTGCTGACATATGAGCATATTCTTACTCATTAAAAAAAGGAAAATATAAATATGCACAACTGCTCAACACAGCAGACGCTATACCACTTTCATGCTCAAACTGATCTCCAACTTCTTCAGTTTTCCTAAGATAGAAAATAGTATAAAACACATAGAGCCATACGTTGAAATAGTGTAATATGTAATGTAATTAATTGCTGATAAACCAGTGGTTTCAAACACTCAGACCATAGCTGGCCTCGCGCTAAATAACTAAAACCTTATCTACGTTTTACAGAGTAAAACTAAGGCGCTTGTCAGTCAGTATTTATTTATAAGCCTGAAAAAAAAATTCTTCCTCAACAGATGTGACAGGGGTGAGTTTTACTTTCGTCTCATGTTGTACACGAATGCTGCAATCAAGGGACGATGAGTTTTCGTTACTTATGTATGCTGTTGCATACAATTAATTCAGCCGTTTTTGCTCATACTTTTCCTCCCTCTTCATTCGGCGCTTCATTAACTTTCTTTTTCACTTCCTTCAGTAAGGATATGCTCTCGTAGGTCGGTCTCCAGAGCCTTCTAATTCGGAAATGGTCCTCCCTATAAATGTGTAGTGAGCTCTAATATATGCCAAGTCCCGCTGGATTGAAGAATTTTGGAGTACGTGTTCTGCAAAAGTTACAGAGGCGGCATCGTACAGTAGATTTCCAGTTACCTTCTGTGGTGCTGGGAGGTGCTTATTGTAGTCCACTGCTGCTAACCACCTGCTCCAGCGATTAACAACATGTTCTTGTGGCTGGGGAAAAAATTTCTTTACTATTGAGTTTAATTTATTTACGTTACGGAATTCTAGCCATACTTTCTCTGCTGTACGGTTGGTACCATGTACATGCAGTATCAAATGGTAGAAAATTTGAAGCAACTGAAACGATACAATCATATATGCAGCGGTATCTGGAAGGCAGAAGCACCTCGTTTCTATCCAGGCCTTTTGGATACAGCACATTCAAAGTGTGCAATTGTCTGCTAGTTACTCTTTGGGAGCTGTTTTGAACAAATCAGGTAAGCCCTATAAGTGGCATCTGGGTCCGACGTGCCAACAATCAAATGTACAGTGTACCGGACAAGACTGTCAGTATTTTGATCAACATAAATCCATGTGCAAGATTCCGTAATATTCTCTCGGATTCTATGCAATGCGTCAATGGAAACCGAATCCACATAATTTTTACGCAACTTTAACACACGTTACCAAGAGGGGAAGGGGGGGGGCGTACTTTGTGCCCACCCGAAAAAAATTTAAAAGAAACAAAATTCGTTAATTGTTGTTGAATTATATCAACAACACATTTTTTTAAAGAGATGTCGATTTGTAAGAATGGTTTAGAGGCTCAAATCACGTTTTATCACGTTCTTTGCAATATCAACACACTTTCAATAATGTATACTACTGACTTCATGACCGCCCAAAAAAATTGGGAAAATGCAAACTTTTATTTTCAACATACTTTTTAAGAAATACTGGTGTGTAAATACGGCCCTGAACCACGAACCACTGAATAACACACTTATAGGGGAAAGTGAAAACTGTTACGGAGACTTAAATTTGTGGGTAGTGTTTAACTGGAAATTTTAAAAGATACATGAAGTCTGGCAGAAGAATTCATTAGAAACAACAAACATTTTTCAGAATTTTAAAATAAAAAATTAACTGACTAAATTACTGCTTTTTCGCAAGGTGGTCATGAAGTACTCCCTCCCCTCCATCCTTGGTATTGCGAGGGATAAGTGGGACATTTTATGACTCAGAGCTTACTACACGAAAGAAACAGGAAAGTGTATAGAGGTGGATATAAAAAGTATTTGGTGTTGTTAGAGTACATTGGTACTTAATTTTAGAAAAATAATAAAAGTCAAACAGAAAACATACAATAAAGTTTGACAATTTTAGTTTTCTGTCCATCCTGCAACTGAACAGATTTTCGTTACAATTCAAAACTTTAAGCAAATTAATACTCAGTGCGTCATTTTAAGAACATGAATGCCTTTACTGTGGTGTCACCGACAGACACCGCACTTGCTAGGTGGTAGCCTTTAAATCGGCCGCGGTCCGGTAGTATACGCCGGACCCGCGTGTCGCCACTGTCAGTGATAGCAGACCGAGCGCCACCACACGGCAGGTCTAGAGAGTCGTCCTGGCACTCGCCCCAGTTGTACAGCCGACTTTGCCAGAAGGGGATCACTGACAATAACGCTCTCATTTGCCGAGACGATAGTTTGCATAGCCTTCAGCTACGTCATTTGCTACGACCTAGCAAGGCGCCATTAACATTGGTTATTTATCTTGTCATGCCTGTACCGACAGACCGATGTTCTACAATTATGGATTAAAGTTAAGTATTTCAGAAGCTACGTACTTTTCTTTATAGCAATCATTACGTATCCTGTTTCAGACCTCACGCCAGCCTGCGTGAGTTTAAGCGCGTGCATTTCGGCCTCCTCTAGAAACACGGTGTTGGCACTTTTACCAACACTTCATTTACCTATAGGTATGTCATTTTCCCACTGCTTACTATCCCTTTGTACAAAGATTGAGCTCAGTAACCAATGTGTTCTGGTGTCTCTTAGCATGATATTGAGCAATATTTACAAAATAATATGCTTCAGGAATGCTCTGGTGGTGAAAGATGTAAGGAAAAATTGGCGCTTCTGAAATGACAGGAAAAAATATGAACGTAATTTTTCCGTCTGTCACATAGTGTGGAAGCTCTAGTAGCCACAGTCTTATAGGACTGACTTTGAGTAGAGGGAAAACATGTGTTCTAAGACAGTTTTTAGTGCAGGTTGCAAACATTCAGGGAAAAACTTGATTGATTTATGATCCCTCCCCTTGCCCTTAACACATTGTTCTGTTAATTGGTGTATGACCACCTGGGGATAATACATCCTTCTGACAAAGCCCCCTCAGCCCTCCACTTCCCCATCCCCTACCGCTCTGGGAAACCCCTCGCTGATACAAGTACTCTTTTTATAACAAATTAATTGACTAATTAATTAAATCGATATGTTAATTAACCCTATCCCCTACTGAAAAATCCCCAGCCCTTCCCTCTGACCCATCATCCCCCTATCCTCTATCACTTCTCTGAAAACCTTCAACCCTCCCCCTCCCCCTCGCCAATACAGGCACATTTCCAGGCTTGAATATTTCGAAAATCCCCCTCCCACTCCATTAGTTTGAGTGACTAATTAATTAAATCAATAAATTAATTAACCTCTCCCCCTCTGTCAAATCCCCCTGGCCCCTCCCCTCCCACACCTGGAAATTGACGAGTCCATACTGTGGAGGAAGGATCACATAACAAGAAATTCAATTACAAACCAGAGGATATACTGTTTATTTATAAAATTCAATTTGGAGGGGTTGTATTTATGTTGCTCATTAGTCTCCGCCATATTGGAAGATGCAGTTCTTGTAAAATAAATCGAAAAGACGTAATTGAATAGATCGCTTTTTTTTTTCAATCACACAAGGGATACCATCTGTCAAGTGGTACTTAAGATAAGTAAATAAATTAGTGAAATCAAAGTGAAGTAGAAATTAGAAAATAAATGAAAAACTTAGTTTAGAAGAATTACACACTGGCAAACAGCGGGCAAAGCAGAAGAGACAATGACCGTGAAGTCAGCAAGTTCAGGAGAAACCATCGCCCTACCCACATAAGCGGACGCTGTCGATTCAGCCGTCAGGGCATCGCCCGACCGGCTCACGTGTTTCTCAGTTGTCACATGTGAGCAAAGGCCCTCGCCTACGTTCCAAGAGTCAATGACCGACGTAAAGAACATTCTTCGAGAAGCTTTTCAACGTGACAGAAGAGGCAATGACCGTGAAGTCGTTCACCTCCAGTGAACTGAAGTGAATAAATACGCGAGACGCAGTGGGCCCGAGGAGGAGAGAGTAGCTGTAGTTTTCAGTCAGTTTCGGTGCTGAAGACCGTCATGCAAGAAGAGACTAAATCATGCACAGACGCACCAAATCCACCACTGTAATGGAATAGCAAGCAGCAGCCTCGCCGCCAGAAGACAGAGGTTAGAAGGTATTTGAAGACTGATTTTTACGTACCCGGGTGACTCACCTGTGAGCTGGGATGAAGATGTGACAGCCGAAGACTGGCACGTGGGAGTCCGTTGTTCGAGTCCGGGACACTGACCTTCCCCCGCCGCGCCGCTCCACTGGCCGACGCACAACATACGCGGCCGCTTAGAGAAGAGAAACACTGTGACGCCACATCCAAGTTATCACCATCCGACGCACGACTTCGCTCTCAATAATTAAACGGGGCACCACACGAGGCACGTGTCCAGTCAACTGGGCGAGACGGCGACACGAGATACACACCGCCACGCATAATCAGACGCCGCAGCAGAAGGCCGCTCTCCGAGCCAGAATATCCAATAAGATACAGTTGTACAAAACTTTCAGTAAAAGTTATCTTATGTAAAAATGCTGTTTCATTCTACCTCATACCCGAGCCAAGGAAGAATCCACCCTTCTCACATGTTTTTAAGAGAGAAAAAGTAATTTATTCAGTGTTTTTCATCCTGACATAATGCTTTAGAATTAAATGCCCATTGCAGTAATGCTCATCCTGTCAATTGACTAGTATCAAAAGAGAAAACCCAGTTACATTTAGTGGCAGAAGTGCTACATTTGGTTCGAATCCTGCCTCGGGCATGGATGTGTGTGATGTCCTTAGGTTAGTTAGGTTTAAATAGTTCTAGGGGACTGATGACCACAGATGTTAAGCCCCATAGTGCTCAGAGCCATTTTTTTGCTAGATTTGGTGTCAGAGGAAAAACCCTTGGCTCAATATGAGGTGTGAATGACAGTCACTAAAGGTCCACAGTTAGTATTGTTTAATGTGTGAAAGGATAGAGGTTTGCTGAGCAGTCGTAATATTTTCTTTATTTAGAAGTGTATTTTCTCTCATAATTGTAAGAGTTTGTCGAAAATATTTAAAAATCTTTTTAATTCAGTGTAGTAAGATTGTGTAGCTAATAGTTTGTAAAATGATGACACGAAATCGTACAAAGTCAGAGTCAGCACCACAAGCGGTTTCTACTGAGGCAGCTATTCAGAGCTTAGTTAATCAGATATCACAGCTTAAAAATGATAATAATACATTATTTAAACAGTTGTGTGAGGTTAGGAAAACCAATTCAATCCCTCCCACCCTAGATTCCTCAGCAGCAGCCTTGGTAATTCCTTTTTCAGGTAAACCTGGCGAGGACATAACAGCCTTTTTTGATGATTTAGTAGCAGCTGCAAAGTTAGGATCATGGTCAGATGAACAGCTCTTACAAATGACAAAGTTAAGATTGCTAGGAGAGGCTAAAGCACAGGTTATTACACCATGAAGAATTAAGGAATGCTCCAATATTTGAGGAATTGACGAAAGGATTACTTAAACGTTTTCAAAAAAAGAACAGCTGTAGATTTTATAGGGAAAAATTAAACACTATCACTCAGAGGCTAAACGAGTCGTTAGAAAGCTTTGTAGATAGGATTAAAAAACTTAATATTAACACCTATCAGTTGACAATTAGTGATGAAGCAAATAAATATATTTTACAAGAGGCAGAAGATAGAGCCCTGGATACATTTTTACGTGGGTTAGCTCCTGAAACGTCCCGTCGTGTCAGGGCAGAGTTTCCTAAAAATTTAGCGGAAGCTGTATCTGTGGCGACGGCTTTCGAAGAAATAGACATTGCCACCAGACACAAGGAGAAGGGAGATATATTTTCAGCAGGAGTACGATGTTTTAGGTGCGATCGACAGGGCCATATAGCAAAAAACTGCAGACAACCTCAATGCACTAATTGTCAGAGAATAGGTCACACATTCAAGGAATGCAGGTCTAAGAAAGTTCTTGGAAATAGAAATCAGTTAAACTCAAACGGGAATGTCGGAGCCGCCGCCAGGCGTTCCCAATAAAATTTACTGCCATTAAGGCGAATGTGAAGGCGGAATGCTGGTTATCTGCTACCATACAGGATAAAGAGGCAAGGATACTGGTGGATACATGCGCAAACGTATCAATAGTGAGTAATGAATGCATTGGAGAAAAGAAATATGACCCTCCAAGGTACAGACTGATTGGGGTAGGAGGAGGTACAGTGACGGCATTAGGATGTACATCATTGATTTTCTATATTCACGGTGTACAATTTCAAGTAGATGTAGAAGGGGTAACAAAGGTAACTGACGGGTACGACGCAATCCTAGGGCTGGATTTCCTGAATAAACATCACGCTAAAATCGACCTCAGACAGCAAACTGTAGAACTTAGCGGAATAGTGTTTCAGATAGGTGACACCGCTGCAAAGGGCCCACTGCCGCAAGTTTTCCGTAACCGGAAGGCGAAATCAACTACACTGCGTGCAACGTCCTTGAAGGTTGATTCGCGGGGTAAGATACCATTTGGCTCAGGGAAACTTTTCTGGATGACCGTTGACCCCGAGGTACCTACAGATGCAATATGTCTAATAGAGCCACTAGAAGAAAATGAGGAATTAGATGTATCACACTGTTTTGTACGTAGAAGTGTTGTATGGGTTCAAGACGTTGAAGGAGAAAGAAAAGTACCGGTACATATTGACAATTTCGGAGTGGAGGACAAAGAGTTGCATAAGGGAATATTAGTATCTACAGTCAGTACTTTTGAAGCAGAAGATTTCATTTGGTCAGATGTTACTGATGGTCAGAAACCAGACGCCTATAAAACCGCATTACGCCAGAAGATTGAGCATTTGAAAGGAAATGATAGAGACACGATAGAAGCAGTTTTAGTTGAGTTCCAAGATTTATTTAATGCAGAAGGTCCACTGCCAGCAACAGATATCACACAGCATAGCATCGCAACAGGAAATAGCCCCCCACATAACTCACCATAAGTAATTACAGTGTTAAAAGTCTTTCGCACTGACTCCAAGGCATTGTGCGCCTGTATGCCAACCGATTCGCTGGACTGCACCATGCACTGATGTCCAAGAGATGGCACTATGCCCTCTCAGGCCCGTTGACCATGAGATCCTGGACACGAATTTTGAGCCTAGTTATAAAACTCTGACTGATGGCTTGGCTGTTCACTTACGTGAAATTTCGAAAGAGTGAGCCTGAATAGTGCGCCTTGGCGGCAGTTTATTCATTTTTATTCTATTAATCTAATGGCCCTCCGAATGGTCTGTTGTAGATACTTCCTGACATCTTCGATGCAGTGCGTGTGTGTGTGTATGCTTAAACTCCAACCTTAAGTAGTGCAAGTTGCTGTCTTCTACGGAGTTGACGTAAGTTGGGCGTCTGTTTGGTTTATCCTTCCGTCTGTTAGCCACCTCTTTGAGTTGTTCTGGGTGTCTGTAACGTCTCTCTTGAGGTTTCGTTCAATGTGGCCACGTGGCGTTGCCGGCCTTGATTTCTGTGTACTGCATTTTTCGCCCCTGTTAGCTCAGTGCCTCCATATTGACTCTGGTTCTATTTTGTACTGGACTTGTATTCCCTTTCCGCGTGTATTTATTAAAACTATTTCTGGCCAAGTGGTATGGAACCGACCGTTAACACGTGTCTTAGTGATTTGTAGTTTGGCAGCGTCAGGGCCTCGCCTTGCGGAAGACGACGCCGGCCTAATGGGGTGGAAGGGCTCTCGGACCTGTGACAACCGACGGACGACAGTTCTGCAAATGGCTCACTGAATCAACAGTTACGTAAAGCAGTTTATATTAATTTCCAAAGCTGCATCGAAAACCCATTTTGGGGTTGTGTCTCAAATGGTTGTTTTTTCTCCTGGAATGGTTGATGGCTTAAGAAATTTACGGAAAGTAATTGTAAGATTTTATTATGGTAACGCACAGAAACTTTAACATTTTCAAAGCAAATTACACAAATTTGGGAAGGTGGGTTGAAAGCTCATTTTGGGGTGTGTCTTAATTTTTTTAATGATCAACACTTCTCTTAAGAACTGGAGGATTGCAAATCTTCCTAAAGCACTCGAGTAAGTCTGTGGTTTGGGCTACGTGTTTCTTTGATTTATTGATGACGTAATTAAGTAAGTCAGCAAGTCGAGTTTTGTTTCTTCTTCAAATGTGTGTGAATTCCTAAGGGACCAAACTTCTGAGGCCATCGGCCCCTAGACTTACACACTACTTAAACTAACGTAGGCTAAGGACAACACACACACCCATGCCCGAGAGAGGACTCGAACCTCCGGCCGGCCGCGAAATCCGTGACAGGGCGCCTTAAACCGAACGACCGCTCAGGGCGGCTTTTGTTTCTTGTTGTTAAAGTGCACAAGCTTAACAGTACTTTCTTTCAATGATGCTCGTTGCTTCAATTTATATATGATTCCTGTGTGCACGTCGTATTCTGACAAGGACTTCAATTCACTATTTCTCCTCTCCCTCCTTTTTTGCTCTGCGTTTAACGTGGCTTCCGGATGTTCAACGGCACTGCCTATTTTTGTTATGGAGGAGCTTCCCATTGAAGGGGTCGAAGTCCTTGGTAATGATAGAGAAATGGGGTATACCTATTTTCTGCGCCAGACCTTGATTCCATTTGTGCACCGTCCAGTTCCGGACGGACTTTGGAACGTTCCCGATTTTATAAAAAAGGGTTGCGTTATCTGTTGTGGAAAACTTGAAATGGAACTTTCTGTACCGTTCCAATGTTTTATTGAATTTCTATCACGCGGAAATCATTAGCAAGAGTTTCTTCTCTTGCAGGTAATACCTCAGCTGGTGTCCAAAAGGAGAGAATGAACTAAACATTGTTATTTATTGAATTTTTTTCTGTTGTGTACCACGTTTCCCATTTTCCTTTCCTTTGTGCGGCCTGGACGGTATAAATGAGGGCGTGGTTGAACTAGCAGAAAGCTTTAGGCAGAGATTGTAACACTGCATGAATGGTCGTTCTGTGGTAGGGTAGTACCAACCCCCAAGCGTGAACAAGTTTAGCAGAGACGACGTTTGCAGGTCAGGGCAAAGATGACACGTAGGCGTGCGAATTGGCTCTGTCAGGTTGGCGCGCCGCCCCCACCACGTTTGTAAGCGAAACGGTTAGGCGAATTCGGTTGGAATAGCACTTGTTCATGTTACATGATATCGTACAGAAGTCGGCCATATTGTACACTCGTGTATTGGTATTGTTGCATACGTTATTGTTTAGGGAAAAGTACTGAGAATGAAATTTATCACTGAAACTGTTATGCGGAAAAGAAACACTACAGAATTTACTGAAAAGCTAATACACTGAATTATACGTCTGGTCAAGCCTGCTAATGCAAAGATGCTGCGTCTTACCTTATTTTGCTGGAAGTTTCATTGCGTCTTCCCGCAAAATTTCAGAATTGGAAAATATCTTCAGATTTTGTTATCTCTCATACATTGACGTCCAGGTCCAGAAAGTTGATTTTTTACATGAAACAAAGAGAACAATGTAACAAATGACAAAATAACAAGTCCGACACGCAGTCGCCAATATAAAATAAATAAAATAAATAAATAAAAATATATTGTTATTTAGATATTGATTATTCTATCTGTATGATGGTGATTGTGATTGCAATTGTATTTGCTTATCTGGAACGTGGACGTTTAATTATTCGGTATCAGACGCTTGACAATGGCTTTTTCGTAAAGGCAATGTTACTCGTAGTTGACCGTGAAATAAAACTGAATAATCGGACTTCGTAATTAAATCGTTTCCAAAGACTGCTGCGGTAGGTGCGGACTCATAATCTAAATCTCAATATTACAATAATTTGCCAGCCATGCCAATACGTCGTACAGAGGTGATTGTCTACTAAACATAAAAAAGTTACACAGTTAGTTAAATCAGATATATTCAATGAATAAGCCTACAGTTCATAATCCTACTTACTTTTATAAATATAATTCTTTACAGAATCGAGTTCCTAGTGTGGTTGCAACTCGCAGTATTCTTATATAACATGAAATATGGCGGTGTGCCAGACAATAAAATAAAATACGTGCTTCTCGCACCACCTCAACCAGAGCTCTCTCTTTCTTAATCAAACATAAGAGTAACGTAATTGTGCTTTTGTTTTATCAGCGACACAGCGCTGCAGTTGTGTGCCATAGGCTTTATTTATTTGTCAATGATTATTTATTTAATTAATATTTCGCGTTTCCGCGGAAACTCACGCTCGGCATGCAAATGTGCCTTTATATTGCCCCCTGAATTGCGAGGCGAAAGGACACACCTGCAGGCGAGCAATTCACCTAAAGGCACAAGAAAATCTAAGTTATCTACAACTATTTACATGACTTATTACCTAGTGCAGTAGTTATTTTACAGTTTTGGGCAGGAAACTCAGGCACAGGTTCCAATTCACACATCTTTTTATAGAAATTAAAAGACAAAACGCTCACAGCTGCACCTGTATCTAGGATAATAGTAGTTGGAATCCCACCTACTACACCAGTAGTAGATGCTAAAACAATTTCATTTGTGTTTAAACGACATTGTGTACTGTCTTGTAAAAGTTCATCTGATATATTGTTATTGTGGTTGTATCTTATAAATAAAACAGGTAGTTTTTGTTTAGAATTACTCGGCATATCATTATTCTGTTGTTCAAGTGTGGTGTCAAATAACTGATTATCATTGAAGTCGCCCCCCAAGAATTCTTCAGCCACGACCTGGGGCAAAGTAGTGACTGTTTCTAGTTTGTTGGATTAGCATTTGTACTAGGTACTGACACAGATTGAGGTTGTGCATCAGGTGTCATTTCTATTATATTCACATTCGGATATTGCCTATTATGATCTCCAAACTTTTGCGGTTGTTGTTGCTGTTGCGCATTATAACTTACCTGTCGGTCGTAAGGTATGCTCCAATTTTGACCTGGTGGCTGCTGTGGTAAAGCAGAGTTTGAATGAAAGTACTGATCGTTACGAGTCCAACCTTGATGCTGTCTTGGCTCGTAGTTATTATTATTTCTATTTCTGTTTGTGTTTTTGTTATTACCTTTGTATCCGTTGTTACCGTTGTAGTTATTACCGCGGTGCCTCTTGTATGGATTGCCGCATGAAATGTTATTACTGTTGTAACTATTGTTTGTATTGGAATACGCGTGTTGATTTTGATTTCCATACTGAGACGGCATGTGAGTTTGCTGTTTTTGTTGTACCGCGTATCCAACTGTGGGCGCGCCAGAATTGTGTTGGCAAGCCTGCATGTTTTGCATACCACTAGTGTAAACATTGTGGCTGCTGTTTTGCCGCGCGAAGCGCTGATCTTCAAGTAACATGTCAACCGAATCTAAAGCTGTTAAAAAATAATCTGAATCGTCATCCGGGATATGTAGGAGTTTTTCTTTAATGTTGAAAGGCAATTTGGCCTTCAACGCACGGAGTATATCACGCGTTGCGACTGGTTCGTCTAAAAAATGTCCCATGTTCAAGTATTTTTCAAAATATCTGCGTAAGTTACCATTTTTACTGTTAAAAGTTTCAGGTTCTAAAATTTGTCTTCTGAGTCGCTGCTGGACGGATTGCGACCAGAATTTGTTCAGAAAAGCACGCTCAAACTCACTGTACGTGGTACATACGTCAGCTTGACTGTATGCCCAGACAGCTGCATCGCCTTGGATGTAACCGACAATATATGAAATCTTTTTCCGGTCACTCCAAGTGCGTGGAAATGCGTTACTAAAAGATTTAAGAAAAATCACCGGATGAATGGTTCGTTTTTCTGGGATAAAAATCTGAAATTGCCTGTGTTTCATTAAGCTTTCATCTTCCTTCGCATTGTGATATGGATTTATTCCACTGTAATTACTGGTATGTTCAGCTGGCGAGTAATTACGATAATGTTGCTGTGATTTACCATGATAATAGCTTGTGTTTGTGTTTCCACATCGTGGTATGTGTTGTAGTCGTGGTGTGTTTTGTTCTTGTGTATTTGCCGTGTGCGGAATGTGTGTATCATACTCGAATGTATATTGGTTTCTGAACTGTACATTTTGACTGATATTTTCGTTACATTCAGACTGTAGTTGATCGGTGAATTGTCTCATGGGTGCAGTGACGGATTGTACTGCGTCACTGATCAGCTGTTTGTTATTAGTAATGTATTGCGCTACGGAGTCGTGCACAATTGTTGGTAAATTTTCACGTAAGCATCAATCAAAATGTTTGTCTTTGTTCTCAACCCAATCATGAAATTCTTTATTAATATTTTGAAAATGAGCTGTGGCATCTGATTGTAAGATGTCAGTCAGGTGTTGTTCAACATTGTCAAATTTATTCTGTACGTCAGTAATTCGTTTTTCAAATTTGTCATGTACTGAAGGATATGTTTGAATTTGTTCAGTAAGAACTTCACACGTGACATTAAGGTTTTTTACTTGTGTCTGTAAAAGTGCTACGTCAGTTGTAGTCTTTTCTTGTCTCGTATTAAGCTGGGAAAATTTAGTACTGAGTTCGGTCATCTGTTTGGTCAGTGTGGCGTCTATAAGTTCCACACGCTTACATAAAGTGTCATTACCTATCTTGATTGCTATGAGATCAGATTTGCTTTCGTCATTTTGTGTTTTTAACTGTTCATTTTGTGTCTCTAATTGTGCCTTTAAGGTTGCCATGTTTTCGGCGTTCTGTTTCCTTATGGTTGCCATATTTTCTGCGTTTTGTTTCATTAGCATTTGTAACATGTCGGCAATGTTTACCGTTTGCAAGGTCTCTGCCCCCGCCGCGTCATTAGACGTGACGTCATGCATTAACATGGGCTCTGATTGAGATTTTGAAATTTTTGTAGTGGACGGCCTATTGTCAAAATTTTCGTCAACACTTGCGTCAATGTTTGATGAATCGTCACTACCGGTTGCTGTCGTAAAGTCATTTTCTAACACTTGTCTCACGTCCGAGTCGGATTGCGCCTGAATAGTACGTCCTTGCTGTTCCATTTTTGCGTATTGTTTTCTAGTTATTACCATGCCACACGTGATATATGTTTCAAGAAAATTTTTGACACTGATTTTAAAATAAAATGTAGTTGAGCATGAATCGCTCGTAGCAACAATGGCTGTCTGTTAATTTAAAAATATAAACTGAATTTGAGATTATTGGTAATGGCTGCTGGCCATGTTACATGATATCGTACAGAAGTCGGCCATATTGTACACTCGTGTATTGGTATTGTTGCATACGTTATTGTTTAGGGAAAAGTACTGAGAATGAAATTTATCACTGAAACTGTTATGCGGAAAAGAAACACTACAGAATTTACTGAAAAGCTAATACACTGAATTATACGTCTGGTCAAGCCTGCTAATGCAAAGATGCTGCGTCTTACCTTATTTTGCTGGAAGTTTCATTGCGTCTTCCCGCAAAATTTCAGAATTGGAAAATATCGTCAGATTTTGTTATCTCTCATACATTGACGTCCAGGTCCAGAAAGTTGATTTTTTACATGAAACAAAGAGAACAAAGTAACAAATGACAAAATAACAAGTCCGACACGCAGTCGCCAATATAAAATAAATAAAATAAATAAATAAAAATATATTGTTATTTAGATATTGATTATTCTATCTGTATGATGGTGATTGTGATTGCAATTGTATTTGCTTATCTGGAACGTGGACGTTTAATTATTCGGTATCAGACGCTTGACAATGGCTTTTTCGTAAAGGCAATGTTACTCGTAGTTGACCGTGAAATAAAACTGAATAATCGGACTTCGTAATTAAATCGTTTCCAAAGACTGCTGCGGTAGGTGCGGACTCATAATCTAAATCTCAATATTACAATAATTTGCCAGCCATGCCAATACGTCGTACAGAGGTGATTGTCTACTAAACATAAAAAAGTTACACAGTTAGTTAAATCAGATATATTCAATGAATAAGCCTACAGTTCATAATCCTACTTACTTTTATAAATATAATTCTTTACAGAATCGAGTGCCTAGTGTGGTTGCAACTCGCAGTATTCTTCTATAACATGAAATATGGCGGTGTGCCAGACAATAAAATAAAATACGTGCTTCTCGCACCACCTCAACCAGAGCTCTCTCTTTCTTAATCAAACATAAGAGTAACGTAATTGTGCTTTTGTTTTATCAGCGACACAGCGCTGCAGTTGTGTGCCATAGGCTTTATTTATTTGTTACTGATTATTTATTTAATTAATATTTCGCGTTTCCGCGGAAACTCACGCTCGGCATGCAAATGTGCCTTTATAGTTTGTGCCTTGCACAAGCATGGACCATAGGCCCTAAGCTCACGGTCGTATTTTGGGTCTAAGTGTGAAGATAGTCATTTCATTTCATGCCTTTTTGTATGCACTCTTCCGTATAGTAAAGTTTTGGGGCATTTTTTTTCGATGTTGTCTTTGTGTACACTGTTTCCCGCCATGTGCCCAGTTGGAGTAACGGTCATGGCATTAAAGTGTAGATCGGTTATCGCTTAGCTTCAGTACAGTTTCGCTAGTCAGTTAGTTCCGTGATTGTAAACACGTGCCTAAAATTAAATTTGATGTTAGGAAATGTGCGCGGGCTCATTTTGGCGCGAAACGGGATCAACGGCCATTTATAAGAAAACAGGTCAGATTTATCAATATGAGACCCAAATGAATAATTGAACAGTAGTGCACGACTGCAATGAACGGTCGAGTTAATCTGGTGTGTCAAGATTTCGTGAATTTTCCATGGTTTGAGTTACTCCAACTTAGCCACGTGTGCGAGCTGGGACCAATGTTAGTTGGTAGATGTGCGTGTGTCCTCCTCTTTAAACGTTTTACCTTGTTAAGAAAGAAGTTTACTGTGTAACTTGCGGAGTACAGTACTGTTTACCTGGTAATGAGCTCCGATTTTGCCGACATTAATACTCGTGTGATTTTGGCACCACTTTGCTTTAGAATAATGGAGCTTGCCGTGAAATGTTCAGTGCGCGATACAGTTTATTAGAGAAATTTCCGTTTTTCGGTATAATTTGTGCAGGCATTAAGACTTACATAAGTCTCCCCGCCACGTGGTACGAGGTAAACGTTATTGAGCTCCTCAAACCACTTTGCTTTAGAATAATGGTGGCTTCCACGCAACCTTCAGTGAACGATACCGTTTATTAGAGAGATTTCCGATTTTTTATAGATAATTCTGCTATCATTAACATTCGCCTAACATTACCACCACGTGGTACTAGATAAGCGTTCTCCCGCCACTTTACCTATTGCTTTATAATTATGTTCACCCTGAAACATGCATAGTAAGGCACTATTTATTTGAAAGAGCCCCGATTTTATGTATAGTTTGATGACCCTGATAGTTGCATCATTTCCCAGCCACTTGGTACTTAGTAAATGTGCGTGTGTGCCCCATTTTATCTATATGTGAACAGTAAATGTGTCTGAAAATTATTTGGTCCAATTTACGGGTTACAATCAAGCGAGCTATGTTTAATAGGGAATGCTGGGTCCTGGAATGTGATAGTGTATCTGTGTAGTCTTAACACATAAATGAATCCGAATTGCCAAACCAAATATAAGCAGACGACTTGCAATATCCTTATGAAACACATGTTAGCACATCGTGCATCCTGCTGGTACTGGCCAGTATACTTGAGTTCTCGATAGCTGGACTTGCTCTGCGTTTCAGTTGTAGCACTTAGTAATAATACGAAAAGAGAGCATGGGTCTAGGCGTAACTGTTTGGTTGAATATGTACTTACACTGAAGCCAGGCCAGCACTCCATCACCCCCCTCCTTCCCAGAATTACGAGATAATAACCATAGGCTTATTTTGTTAGAGAGACCTTCTTTGAGAGTAAATAGGGCTGATGTCCTTGCAGTTGTATGACTTTGGTTCTTGCTTAGTACTAATGTGTTAACAGTTGTCTTGGTATCATTTAGACAACAAATTCCAATCAGTATAGTTTGTCAATAGTTTTTCCTCAAAACAGTCATCAATAATTTAATGCCATAGTCAAATATCAAATAGCTCAAATGACCCAGTACAGAAAATTAGAAATTAATTAATCTTCCCTAAGAGATGAGAGGCAAATGAATCCCATTAGCTAGTCACATGTTTGATCTAATCAACAAATATTGAAAGATCGGATGCCCCCTAATAAGTTCTGTTCAGGTGCTTTCTGTAGCGGCCTTTATAGATGCGTTATCCGTTGCCTTTATAATTTGGTGGGTTAATTAAACCATCTTCTTGAAGCATTAACACCCCAGAATTAAGTCTCGGGTCTATTGTTTCGTGAACCACACGAATTTTGAGCCAAATATGCAGAGGGCAACTTGCATAATCTCTGGCTGGACTCGTTAAGTAACGGTAATCCTCCCACTGGGTAGAGTTACACTGATACTTAACCGAACACACGCCTTGAGGGTTACGTTGCAAACTCCGCAGCATATTTCGCTACGTGCTGATTTTAACTGTATGTTGCGTTTTGTGGATCAGTTTCACTGTCCTCAATTCTGTCGGAAATTGCAAGATTTAGTTCATTTCTTGAAACTGCAAGACGATTAGATCTGTGAGTATATGACTCGTCAAATTTACTTATTTTACTGCTACTTCTAACTGTAGCCTTGACAGATTTTATTCATGTGATTGACTGCGTGATTGGTTTTTGGCTGTCCATGTTCAAAAATGGTTCTAATGGCTCTGAGCGCTATGGGACTTAACATATGAGGTCATCAGTCCGCTAGCACTTAGAACTACTTAAACCTAACTAACCTAAGGACATCACACACATCCATGCCAAAGGCAGTATTCGAACCTGCGACCGTAGCAGTCGCGCGGTTCCAGACTGAAGCGCATAGAACCGCACCGCCACAACAGCCGGCGCTGTCCATGTTATTCCCACCAGTATTTTGTCGGTGCATAGGGACAGTGCAGCTAAATAAGGGATGATTACATAAAATATGGGACTTCTGGTCACCCTGCCGTGTTCAGTCCGACGAAGAATCAGCAACGCTGGTGCATTGTCCGTAGACTATAGCGAAGACTTCCGGATCCACCCATGTGGGACAGTGGCAGGTTGTGGTGTTACACTCCGAGACTGGTAATTACGGCAAGGCAGCCGTCTCAACCAATAACGGCTGCGTTGCTCAGTAGCGTGTGCCAGACGTAGCTTTACTGTAAACAGGCAATCGAGTGCGAACGTCATGTACGTCATCGATCCGTCTGACCGCCTGCCTTAGGAGCTACAATGCTGGGGTACTTATGGAGCGAAGTGATGGCCAACGTTTACCTGACGACACACCCCATATGTCTTGCCGCTACGAAGGCATCAGCGGATCTCACTGTGCCGTGCTGGGTTAAAGAGATTTTTCTAGTATGTGACGTGATCCTGTCCTGCGGCTTTGCCGCACTAAATTTCTGCTGAGGTCCGCTGTCTGGCCATCCAGTAACGCTGCTGTTTCCCCCGACCCGCTCCAGGTGGTGAAATGTTATTCTTCGCGCCTGCCTCGTGTCGACTCCGCCGTAGTGCAAGCGAGATGGCTTCGCTCCGGGGCTTTAAAAATTCTAACCGTTTACTGCCTTGTTGCCGTATAGCAGCAAGTGAGGTTGACCAGCTATCTGGCCAGTGCTGTCCAAGCTAAATGCGCCGGTACAGCTGTTTGAACGTACGATTCCTGGCGATGTGCGCGTAACGTACAGAATAAACTTTTTACTATTATTGTACTCGACTGTACTCGAGACATGTTGGCTACCGCTCCATGTGAAATGAAATCCAATGAGATACCAGTAAACGCGTAAGAATACATGGTGTAATGTTTACATCAGTTTTATTCTTGTGAATAACACAGTATACTATCTCTGACTGTGGCTTGCGGAAGAATGGATTGTCATTTCTTCCGAAATTCATATACGAGACTGAAAGCGTCCACAGCGGAGTTCAGTTCGTTATAAAGAGGGATACACATACTCCCGTATTAACGTCCTATAATACTTGTGGAGATATTGCTCATCAGAAAATGTATTATTATACTTCCAGCTCATCCAATTTGCTAGGATAACTGACATTTAGAGAATGACTAACGCAGATCGTCGCAGGCGGTAGCTGCCATGGCGGCCATGTCCCACGGACGTGCAGGAATGCGATGGCGGCCTGCTGCCCGTGGTTGGGGACGGCTTCGTGGTCCTCTGCGCCTCTGAGCTCGCAGTGTGTTGCGAGGCGTGCGGACGTGTTTGGCGTTTGTGGTGAGAAGAAGTTGTCGGAGTGCAGTGCAAGTTTCCGCGTGGATAACTAAAGGTGTAATTTTTCACTTTAAGCATTAAAGAGTAGTTCTGAGACTGTGGTTTGGCGCTGAGAGGTCTTTTTTTCGTGATAGTGAATGTATTCTTCCGTCCCGTGCGGCGAGTTTCGTTGGCGGACCGTCAGGCCATTCTCTTCCCTGCCGGCCGAGGCGCGTCGCGCTTTCTGTCGACGGCGCGGAGTGCGGCGCTCTCACTGCGAGAGCCACAGCTGTCCGCTGAGCCAGGAGTCCCCGGACAGCAGCGGCCGACTCAGAGGACGCCGCCTACGGAAAGCTGGCCTGTGGCTCCTGTTTCCCGGCGCCACCGAGTAACAGCGCGGCGAACTGCGGGACAAATTACACAGCGTACTGCACTTCACGGAACTGGTTGCACTCGGTTTAGAGGCGAACTACGTGCGCAACGGATCCATAATTAGGGAAGCGACTGCCGTACGGCAAATTTCGTCAGGTGCGCGCACTGTTTTCCTCACTTTTTTGAAGCATTTCGGACGTGTGCATCGTCTTTTGACTAAGTTAAGCTCCACGTCCGCGAGTATACGCGGACACTGGAGCATACAATCTGTAGACGAGAAAAAGATAATAGAAAAAACATTACAGCTTAAGGACATTAGGTGTGAAGAACCCAAGAAGTTCAGACCCCTGCTGCCAGTGCACCAAGTCTCAACGTATTTAACTTACCAGGAATTCTTAGAAGAGCTCTACGAAATAAACCTGAGTGAACACATTACTAAAGACGAGTTCGATAGCGAGGTTAAAATAAAATTTAAAACAGGACCAAAGAGCAAAAGGACAGTAAACAATATTTTAGAATTGTCGCCAAGAATACGGTTACTGCTGCTTGAAAATGAAAGGGTTTTCATTCAATTTGAATCTTTGTTCATCAATGACTCGGTAGCTGTACAAAAATATTTTAACTGTTGGGTGACTGTTCGGTCACCGATCGAAGGGTTGCAACAAGGACCCAGTATGCGGGAGATGTGCAAAACCGGGACACAAAGTGTCAGAATGCAGGCAGGAGAATCCTCTAAGCTGTATACCTATCAAACCCAGAAATAGAACATGCGATAAGGCAGGTGGCGGGACTGTCCTACATATAAACAGCCCTACGAAAGACAGAGTACACCGAGTACGATGTTCTGGACAACGTCCATTAACAAGGAGAGCCACCATAACTGTTGGAAACCCATCCCCCTAACACATCCAGGGACAGACGTAACTAGTAACATAAACAGGCAAAGTTACAAATCGCCGTCAACTAGAATGAGGTGCTGGTGGCGAGCCGTTGCCTTGCGGCAAAACATGGGTTTTCTACAACCCCCAAATGCCAGTACTAATAATGATGTAGAACCTCAGTTCTGGGAGAGAATACACTTTAGGTACTTCAGCGTTACCGACTATATAGGAGATATGTGCATGCAGGGTGCTATTGAATATGAAGTTACCAGGCACCTGAAACATCACATGTTTGATTGGGTCGTCTTCCAGGCCGGCCTCCTTTTGCGGGTTGACAAACTGGAAGACGAAATGCACATGAGATAGTTCAGAGAAATGTATCGACGTCCTTGAACATCCTTGGGATGAAGATGTCACGCAGTTCACAAGAAATCCAACACCACAGGCAAACACACACAAAGACAACCGTACACTACCCGCACAACAAGGAGAGTGCAAAACAACCAAATGTAGACCCTATATTACAAAATGGTTTAAATGGCTCTCAGCACTATGGGACTCAACTCCTGAGGTCATCAGTCCCCTAGAACTTGGAACTACTTAAGCCTAACTAACCTAAGGACATCACAAACATCCATGCCCGAGGCAGGATTAGAATCTGCGACCGTTGCGGTCACGCGGGTCCAGACTGTAGCGCCTAGAAGTGCTCGGCCACCCCTATATTACACTTGTTCGTTTTGCCTATGGGGGTAGCTCACACAGTCACAACGAAAAATAAAATAGTGAGGTAGCTGAACAGAAAGACACCCTTCACCGTCACAACACGAGACACAACCACCCCAAAAATGAACATACAAGGGTCACCTTTCAAAAATAAGTCCCCGGAAGAGATCAAAAACAACAAGTCACTATTAGGAAAAATGCTCAGCAAAAGCACATCAAATTCCACACTACTAGAAACCATAAAGCACGAAGAACATGCTGCACTGCAAAATTACTCGAAACCGGAGCAACAAACAAACAGTCAAGAACACCAACCAGACATAACCAAGAACCCCAAGCTGAGTAGCGTTTACCACATAAGCGACGAAAACTCAGAATCTCACCTACGGCTTAGCAGACTAGAAAACAAGGACATATTTCAAACAGCTCTTCGCTATGTAATACGAATCAAGTATGAAAATAGGGATAAAATTTGCTTCCCAACTGCAGGACAAACTGACAGGATGATCCTAAGAGTTGAAAATCTGCCAACGAACCCAAAGAACTAAGTAAGTTTTTATGGGAGGCATGTGTGCGAAGGGGAGACAGCCGAAACGCAGGGAAAGTATACAAGGACTTCGTGAGAGCACGTGGACGTGTGTTCTGGATTTTAAAGAAACCACATCTAAGTGTTTTTCCTTGACTAGACATCCCTTAGGAAGGTAATACAACTAAACTGCCAGGGCAGTACCCTAGTAGACATGTAACTAGGTAGGCTCTTGGAAGAAACAAAAGCAGACATCGCCTGGGTTCAGGAACCCTTTCTGCGAGGCGGGATTATTTCAGGGCTCCCCTTACATTACAGCACTATAGTAGGTACACCGAACGCGAAAGTCGCGATAATAGTAGTTGTCGCGATAATAGTAGTTAATAAAAACCTCATAGTAACACAGATCATCCACTTCTGCTCTGAACCCATCGCCACAGCAGAAATAACAGACAGAAAGAATGTATTCCTCATGTCGTCCATTTACGCTCAGTACTAGTATGATACAGATCCTTTATTAGACAAAATAAAAGACATTGCACGGCACTCAAAAAGAAAGAGGCTGCTCATTCTAACCGGTATCAACGCGAAATGGAAGCCAGAACAAGTAACGGAGGATAAATAGTGGTTGACATGGTAAATGAACGCAACCTATCCATACTGAGTAGGGAGGGTCAGCCGCCTACCTACTGCGGAGACGCCAGTGGTGTAAGTAACGTAGACCTTTCTCTAGGGAACGCAATATCTCCTCCACTAGTCAACACATGGAGGGTATGGAATAGAGCCACACACAGCGAAAAAAATGGCTCTGAGAACTATGGGACTTAAGTTCTGAGGTCATCAATCCCCTAGAACTTAGAACTACTTAAACCTAACTAACCTAAGGACATCACACACATCCATGCCCGAGACAGGATTCGAACCTGCGACCGCAGCGGTCGCGCGGTTCCAGACTGTAGCGCCTAGAACCGCTCGGCCACTCCGGCCGGCCGCTACACACAGCGACCACAACGCAATCACCATAAGCACAGATATGTCATTACACATAACTTGGACCACGAACAGCAGCATTTAATCATAGGAATAGCCGACTGGCTAAAAGTTAGAGATATCGTTGAGGCGTCGTCACTACACATAGTTCAAGGCAGTATAGATTACAAAACGCATATTCTGACAGAGGACCAAGAAAGAGCAAAGAAAGCAGCTATACCACGGGAAAAAAATGAGTGGGGACAGAAACAACCGTGGTCGGCATAACTGGCAAGATTAAGGAAGAATTCACGGCACAAAAGAAAGTACTACCAACAAGCAAAGACAGCTCCTGAAAGACAGATAAGACTTGACCTGTATTGTGACGCTAAACAGAAATACCAGAAACAACTAAAGACAACAAGGCAAGACTACGGGAGCAATTTCGTCAAAACCCAGCAACAGAACAACATTTGGGGACAATCCTGCAAGACAGAAACAGAACGAGTTAAGACACCGACAGTTCTGTCAACACTAAAACAAGCTGACGGCACAATGATGAGAGGATGGAGAAGCACAGCAGAATATCTTCTGAACAGGCTACTCCCACATCTCGACCCCACACAAGACGAGCGACACCGCGCTGTCCTAAGAGATGGCATGAGGCAAGCAGACTTAAGAAACCGAAAAGCAACTGGCCCAGACAAAATACTTTCAGAAACATTAAAACAAGCGGTAACATAAATCACACATTTTCTTAGTAACGAGGCACTACTAACAGGCAGAATTCCCGACTTCTGGGAAACTGCTAATGTAGTAATAATAAGGAAATCACAACAAAAAGAGCAAAAGACCCCAAAATGTACCGACCGGTCTGCCTCTTAAACACTCTCTCCAAGGAACTGGGAAGGCTCCTGTCTGACTGCCTACAACCGAACAGACACTTCCTCAGGCTAACGCCCCATCAATTCGGCTTCAAGGAAGCTAGATCAATAGAAGACGACGTCAACCAAGCACTGACACTTACAAATAGCATTTGTGATAAATACGTGGCCGCCATAAAAATCGGTATAGCCGGGGCTTTGACAATCTGTGGTGGCTGTCCCTCTTCGCCAGGAAATGAGGCTATCAGTTTCCCTCGTCAATAGCCTCCTCGACTACTGCAGAGGCAGAATGGCGGAGTGGAGGGCTGGTACACACAAGGTTGTCAAGAGAATAACGAAGGGATGTCCACAGGGCTCGATCTGTGGACCAATATTGTACGATATTGTAATCGAGCCCATGCTGAACATGCTGGATGCTGACGACAGGGTAAGAGGTGTGGTGGCACATGCAGATGACCTGCTCGTAGTGCTGTCAGCCAAGTTGAGAGTAGCAATAGAGACAACAGGCATGCAACTGCTTCAGAAAATTAACACTTGGTGCAAAGAAAATCAATTAAAAGTCGCTCCCATCAAAACTGTATATTTTTGCTCAGAGGGACATTACAGAGGAATCCAATTCTAAAATTTGGCAATAAAAGCATAAAGAGGAAGCAAGCCACACGTTATCTAGGACTGCCTTTGGCTAAAAACAGACTTTCAGCAATCATATCAAACTTACAATTAACAAAGCTTCCAAAATCATCCACAAACTAGCAAGACTCAACACAACTCAGTACATATTGCCTATTAAGGCGGTAAGGACCTACCACATCGAGATATTTGACTCCATCGCACGCTTTGCCGCAAGTGTGTGGCCTCACAGACTGAACATAGACAAACGAGACAATTGCAAGACAAGAGTAATAGGGCAACAAGGAGGCACCCCACTCTGCATTGTTGCCAAATGTGTTCAAGATGGCGGGTACAAGGTGGCAATTTCGCGATGATGTCACTGCGGGAAGTTCACTTTTTGGCGAGAAAATAGGTCAGTTGGGCTATCTCTCCAAACATATGGGAAGAGACAGACACTGTGTCACAGTCATGTGAGGGCTTCCCAGCCAAACGTCTGCAGTGTAGTCGGAACAGCAGGCACGCTAGCTGTGGGAAACTCACGATGACCTTTTCCTTTGACAGCAGGGGCCCACTGCTCACTGAGTTTGTGGAACACGACGCCACAATTAATACCCATGGACACGTAGATGTTTTGCAAAAATTGAAGCGTTCCATCGAGTCCAAAAGCCCAGGAATGTTGACGCACTACGTAATTTTGTTGCAGAATAATGGCCGACCACAGGTCACCAATGTTGTTTCGATTAGCCTTCAGAGGTGTCACAGGAAGCGCCTACTAATCCTTTGGTGGGTGACTGTGAAACAGCCACTCTGATCTGGCACCCTATGGTTACCATCTCTTCAGTAAATTGCTAAACAGTGGGTCAAAGGCGCTGGTCCTGTCCTCAGTCGTGCGGTTATACAGGCCGTAGTTCCACGGTGGTATAAGGCGACTGAAACGGACGGAGGTTATGTCATAAAATTACATTTTGTCTGTCAAGAGTGTGTCAAGATATGTAAAAGTTTTAATGGTATGGAAAGTAAAATGCATGACCAAAACATACATTATGCAATCCTTTCAGAGTGATCCTTGTAAATACATGGCCACCCAAGGCTACACGGTAAGGCAAGCATGAGATACTTACACAACAATTTTGTACGAGAGAGTTGCCGATGGGCAGTTCGTAGAAGCGCACTCACTGCACAATAGTTTCTACGTATGCGCCTGACGTAACAAGCGAATCCGCAAGGAAGTGTGCGGCCGGCTTGTCCGACGCTCGCGGGTCAGCGTGCCGATAAGTCCCGCTCTCTCGTCGACAGTCGCCATCCGTCGCTAAGCGGACGTCATTCCGCCGCCCGATTTCCGTTAACGCGATCAGCCATCTGTAACAGTCACCTGCAGCGAGCGCGCGATGGCTGCGACACGGAACGGCAGCCGCTGCAAAGCTGCTGCCCGGAATGAGTCCAGCACTGGATGTGTATAACTCGTCATGTTTCCTGTCTTGTACATACATAACCGATGAACTACGCACCAAACACGCTGAAGAAAATGGAAAGTCTAGCTGCATGAAGCAACAGTCGATATGAATCACACTTTGTGGAAATGTTCTTCACATAACGGCAATTGAATGATTAAAATTTCACTCCGTTTGGAGGTGATGTCTGTCATCAGCAGTGGTCTTTTGTGTGGCCATAACAGGCAAAAGAAGACTGAGAAGTGTTGTTAGGCTGTTTCTTTAATAGATATGATGCACTTTCCATGTGTTTTGCTTATACATAGCCAATTTTCGTTCGTCTTCCGCACAGCATTTGCTACTTGATCGTTCCAAGTTAAGTAGTTCGTAGCTATAATCCTAGGTATTTAGTTGCACTGACAGTTCCTAGATTTGTGTGGTTTATCAAATAACCGAAATTTAACGAACTCTTTTTAGTACGCATGTGGATGACCTCACACTTTGTATGATTCAGATGAAATTGCTAACTTTAGCATAATACAGGTACCCTGTCTAAATAGTTTTGCAATTAGATTTGAACTTCTGATGACGTTACTAGACTGTCAGTGACATCATCATCTCCTGTTTTAGTTGATGTCTTTCCTAAATACTTCGAAATATCACCTCGCTGACAGGAATTTCTCTCCAGCTACAACTGCTATTTATATCCGTTATTTGTAGGATAGAAATGTGAAAGCAGTAACATAATTATACAGGTAATTTGTTTGTTTGTGATATTACATTCGACTATTCCTCATTTACAGACAAACTAGAAATGCGTAACCTCCTGGCATATACCCTGGTCTAATTCCAGCCCTACCCCAACCTGCGTGGTATCGGCTATCGTTGTGTATTCACAACCCATCACAAGCACAGTTCTCGCAATACGTGACTGAAAGATCTACTTCTTCAACCCACGCTCCCAGTCCAGCTGTGTGCCTCTGACAGGAATACTACTTGTACACGATGTTTGCCTACGGCTCACTCCCTTTCCATCGGAATTTCTTAGCCCGATCTTGTCACTGATCTCCAGTCGAGCTACAGCAGCTTCAGTGTCAGTAACATCATCAACATCTCGCCTCTAAATTACCATCAGCATCACATTCATACATCGTCACACCAACGTATCTCGTTCCAGTTCATCGAACTTGCACTTTTTATCATCCTTTTTCTTTAAGATTGTTGTAGTCATTACCTATACGAATGAAGAACAGATACATCAGTGCTGCCAGCTCGCCCCAAATTGGAACGAAATTGTGAAAATGAAAAAAAAGGATATTTGTGATTTTTAATTGTCATTGAGAATACTCAAACTTAAAATGCAAATGAAAAATTTCTGCGGTAAGTGACAGTTAGCATAACCGTATTAAATAATTACATAAAGGCAATTCACATCAAGCCATCAGCAACGATCTGAGGTGAACTTATCATGCACTGTCTGATTCGTATTACGTTCTCTGGGCTTCTTTGTCTAAGAATCATGATGTACTTACTGTGGTGTCACCGCCAGACACCACACTTGCTAGGTGGTAGCTTTAAATCGGCCGCGGTCCATTAGTACATGTCGGACCCGCGTGTCGCCACTTTCAGTGATAGAAGACCGAGCGCCACCACACGGCAGGTCTAGAGAGACTGACTAGCACTCGCCCCAGTTGTACGGACGACGTAGCTAGCGATGCACACTGACGAAGCCTAGCTCATTTGCAGAGCAGATAGTTAGAATAGCCTTCAGCTAAGTCAATGGCTACGACCTAGCAAGGCGCCATTAGTAACATTGCATGTATCTAAAGAGTCTCACTTGTATCGCCACAATCTCCAGATGTACCACAAGGATGGATTAAAGTTAGGTATTCCAAAAGCTACGTACTTTTCTTTATAGCATTCAGTACGTATCCTGTTTCAGACCACACGCCCATCTGCGTGAGCTTAGCGCGTGCCTTTCGGCTTCCTCGCATTGTGTCTAGGCTGTCTTGCCTAGACCCAACACTTACAAACTGGGAGAACATCAGTTTATCACATAGTCAACAGTAACTCTGCAGGCATTCAGTGGCGGCTTGCGTGTAGGCACTGTGTAAATGTAGCACCTGCTATTTCCTTCCACTTCATATTATCAATAGTGTTTAATACAATGAATTCTTTATTTATACTTGTACAATGTACACTACTGGCCATTAAAATTGCTATACCATGAAGATGACGTGCTACAGACGCGAAATTTAACTGACAGGAAGAAGATGCTGTGATACGCAAATGATTAGCTTTTCAGAGCATTCACACAAGGTTGGCGCCGGTGGCGACACCTACAACGTGCTGACATGACGAAAGTTTCCAACCAATTTCTCACACACAAACAGCAGTTGACCGGCGTTGCCTGGTGAAACGTTGTTGTGATGCCTCGTGTAAGGAGTAGAAATGCGTACCAACACGTTTCCGACTTTAATAAAGGTCGGATTGTAGGCTATCGCGATGGCGGTTTATCGTATCGCCACATTGCAGCTCGCGTTGGTCGAGATCCAATGACCGTTAGCAGAATATGGAATTGGTGGGTTCAGGGGGGTAATACGGAACGCCGTGCTGGATCCCAACGGCCTCGTATCACTAGGAGCCGAGATAACAGGCATCTTATCCGCATGCTTGTAACGGATCGTGCAGCCACGTCTCGATCCATGAGTCAACAGATGGGGACGTTTGCAAGACAACAACCATCTGCACAGAACAGTTCGACGACGTTTGCAGCAGCATGGACTATCAGCTCGGAGACCATGACTGCGGTTACCCTTGACGTTGCATTACAGACAGGAGCGCCTTCGATGGTGTACTCAATGACGAACCTGGGTGCACGAATGGCAAAACGTCATTTTTTCGGATGAATCCAGGTTCAGTTTACAGCATCATGATGGTCGCACCCGTGTTTGGCGACATCGCGGTGAAAGCACATTGGAAGCGTGTATTCGTCACCGCCATACTGGCGTATCACCCGGCGTGATGGTATGGGGTGACATTGGTCACACGTCTCGGCCACTTCTTGTTGGCATTGACGCCACTTTGAACAGTGGACGTTACATTTCAGATGTGTTACGACCTGTGGCTCTACCCTTCATTCGATCTCTGCGAAACCCTACATTTCAGCAAGATGATGCACGACCGGATGTTGCAGGTCCTGTACGGGCCTTTCTAGATACAGAAAATGTTCGAGTGCTGCCCTGTCCAGCACATACATCAGATCTCTCACCAATTGAAAACGTCTGGTCAATGGTGGCCGAGCTACTGGCTCGTCACAATACGCCAGTCACTACTCTTGGTGAATTGTGGTATCATGTTGAAGCTGCATGGGCAGCTGTACCTGTACACGCCATCCAACCTCCGTTTCACTCAATGCCCAGGCGTATCAAGGCCGTTATTACGGGTACTGATTTCTCAGGATCTATGCACGCAAATTGCGTGAAAATGTAATGACATGTCAGTTCTAGTATAATATATTTGTCCAATGAATATCCGTTTATCATCTACATTTCTTCTTGGTGTAGCAATTTTAATGGCTAGTTGTGTACATAGACAGCAAAAATCGCAACAGCAAGAAGAAGTTGTCCGATGTAAACGAAAGTTGGTTGGCGTGTTCGTGCACCTGGAAGATTGTGTCTGCTCTGACGTCGCGGCGGTCGCAGAAGAGTGTCGCTAGTAGCACCTCTGTGAGGATGCAAATCAGTTTTGCTTTAAATACACGTTGTAACGGCGGTGAGCGATAATTATCTTTGAGACTGGACGTGGTGAGCTCATGTTAGTCAAGAATGCCTTTAAGGCGACAAAGGCACTGAGTTTGAACGAGGCCCTGTAATACGGCTACGAGAAGCAGGATGTTCCTTCTACAGTACTGCACAAGGACTGCGGCCACTGAAGACGACTGCTGGCTGCGGTGGTCACGAGAATGTACGGACCCCGGACGACCACGTGGCAGTACCGAGAGGAGAGACCGTCGTTTCCGGCGTATCGTTCTGGAGCGTTGACCTGCGTCTGCAGCAGCAGTCTGAGCAGCAGTTGGCTCCACAGCGACGCAGCCAGCTGCAACGAGTCAGTTACGTCGAGGGCAGCTAAGAGCCAAAAGCCCTGCAGCGCCCTTCCTGCTGACCCCAAACCACCGCCATTTGCGACTTCAGTGGTGTCAAGCGACAGCTCACTGGAGGGCAGCTGGAGGTCTGTTGTGATTTCTGATGAAAGCTGGCTCTGACTCGGAACCACTGTCGGCCAACTGTTCGTTATAGGGATGCCAGTTGATGGCCTGCAGCCAACCTGTTTGCGTGATAAACACACTGGACCTACACCTGCAGCTGTGGTTTGGGGTGTGGTTTCGTATGACAGCAGGATCACTCTTGTGGTGATCCCATTCACCCTGACTGCAAATTCATGTGTCAGTACTGTGACAACGAGTCGTTGTTGTACTGCCATTCATGTACAGCATTCCAGTGGTGGTTTCCAGCAGGATAACGCTAGCCCACAACCGCTGCTGTAACCCAACATGCTGTACAGAGTCTCGACACGTTGCTTTGACCTTCTCGCTCACCAGATCTGTCTCCAATCCGGCACACGTGGGACATCATCGGACGACAACTCCAGCGTCATCCACAAACAGTATTAACCGCTCCTGTACTGACTGACCGAGAGCAACAGGCAGAATCGCCTGCGCGTGGCCCAGTAACTCCAAGCAGCAAGCAGCGCGGCAGCGCTAATTAAAAGCCGGAAGTAGTTTTCCGGAGTTTTTCGTTATCAGCGCCGTAATCTCCATAAGAATAACACAGACCGGAAGTGAGTTTTTGAGCAACACGGGTCAAGTAAATATAAGGCACGCTGAAAAATTTCTAAGTCCAAATCAAGGTCACGCGCAGCCAGAACAGTACAGCGCGACACAAGAGACGCACACAGCGCCATGCCCACAAACTGATATCCGGCACCTGTACAATACAGTGCATGCACGTTTGCACGCTTGCATTCGACATTGTGGGGGTTACACCGTTTATTAATGTACCAACATTTCAAAATTACATTAATCTGTGATCTTGTAGTGTCGATCACTTAAATATCTTCCCTAGACAAAAACATTCCCGAAATTTCATTTCTCTACATTAATTACTTTTTGGTGTTGCGATATTTTCTGCTTCAGAGTGTAATCATTATGCTTAATGTCAGAAGGAATCCAACAATTTATGAAAAAGATACAAAAAAATTCCGCTTCACACTTCCAGCACCATGGTTTTCGGTTGTTGAGCGCATGCGCGCACAGGAAGCTGTCAGAGTGGGTGCCGCGAGGGAGGGGGAGACACAACACTGGCTCTTCTGCAGTGCCGAATTTAACGAGGCGACTGCTGCTGGGAGACGGGCGGTCTTCTTTTTTAACCCAGCTGTGTTGTGCTTAAAAAGGGTGTTTCATTTTATTGAATGTGATAAATTGTAGAATGACATTATAGCTCTGTTTCCAGCTATTCTTTCCGATTACATTTCTTTCAATTCTTTTGCGAGAAAGAAAACTTTAACCATGGCCGTGTAGCCCCAAGAAATAAAGTCTGTGACTATAAACCACAGGGTTCATGAAAATATGTGACCTTTAAAAAGTCATTCAGTCAATAACAAATTCAGATCAAACCACTGCAGAGGCAACAGTAATTTCAAATACCTGAATGATGTTAATTTCAAGTTTTGGTTATTCTAATGAAATTATACCTCACGCTGAAATAATTTGCAACGAAATGCACTCTCAAGAAATTAGTGTATTTAAAGGTAAAGCACATATAACAAATTTCATAAGTGTTTTTTTTTAGTATTTGCCGACTGCCTAGCCGCAGTGGTAACGCCGGTTCCCGTCACATCACCGAAGTTAAGCGCTGTCGGGCTGGGCTAGCACTTGGTTGGGTGACCATCCGGTCTGCCTGACACTTTTGGCAAGCGGGGTGCACTCAGCCCTGAGGAGCTACTTGATTGAGAAGTAGCGGCTCCGGTCTCGTAAAGTGACACACGCCCGAGAGAGAGATGTGCTGACCCAGTGCCCCTCCATATTTGGATCCAGTGACGCCTGTGGGCTGAGGATGACACGGCGACTGGTAGGGACGGTTGGACCTTCATGGCCTGCTCCGGCGGAGTTTAGTTAAGTTTCATTTTAGGATTAAGAAAGTGGAAGTTCTGTGAGAATCCTTCAAATACAACCATGCCAAAAGCAAGGGAAGGGTGTGATAATGCACAAATACTCTTCCAATGAGCACACAGTAGATGCTAAATTGTTCAACAAGGAATGCTTCATCAGATTCAAGAATGAACAACGTATAGAAGACGTAGCACTGACCGCTGCAGCTTATCTCTAGAATGACAAAGAAAAGCTTGAAATTGAGCAAAAAGTATTCAATTGTGAGTCTGATATTCGCAAATATTGCAGATTAACTGAGCTGCTGATATTTACCTAGAAAATCAATCTGGCAGATGTTGTTTGTGAAATTACGGAACTTATAGAAAGTGTTGTTAACAGTTCCCATGACTACATGAGAGGCAGAATGCAGATTTTCAAAAAAAAAAAAAAAAAAAAAAAAATAAGTTTACGAAAAATCGCTATGAATTCGAAAAGACTAAATGCGCTTAAAGCGCTTTCAATGGAGAAAAATGTTCTCAGCTGTCATCATCCACAGAACACGGAACAAATTTTTCATATTTTCGCACAAATTAAAAAAACAAGAAAGTATTTAATTTTTAAATGCTTAGATCAGACTCGAACTGTAACAATTTAAGTTCAAGTGAGTAAAAATGTTTGATTCTGTTCTTTAGGATTCTATCAAGTTTCTAAAAATTCTGTTTTTATACACGTTCGTTTCTGTTTACATCATATCTAAACTGAGGCTAAAAATTTTCTGGAGCAGCTCCCTCACTATTTTTAGCTACGAACTGTCAGTGCAAACATAGTTCAGCAAACTTGGTCTGCCGTACTCATGTCAGATGTCCGGTCTTGTTCCTAAATACCCTGAACTCTGGGCACTGTAACAGATCGGGCGTGTCTGGTCCAGCGGTACAGTGTTACTGAACTGCCTACTGCAGCAGCAAAGCGATATAAATAACAGTAAATGGTGTCACGTCTACAGTAGTGGTTTCTTTAGCTGGCATAGAACTGAGCGTCAGTACTGGTTCATTCCTTGGCGTCAGACTTCTGAAAGCAAATCAACAACGATTATGGGCCGCGAGCAGATCACGTGAAGGAAAAGCGATTCCACACGGGCCATTTATAGTGAAATCCTAAGGCTGCTGTACACGGGGCCAGAATGGCAGCCAGTTCTGGCGATCAGAAGTGGACGCCACCAGTTTTACCGGCCAGTAAGCTTGTACACGAAGCCAATTATGGCTTCCAATATTTTCCCATCTGTGGCCGCCAGAGTGTCGTGACAGGTGGTAGAGTAAACAGTTTTAAGTGTTTCTTGGTGAAAAATATGATATGTGACGGTGGTAGTGAGTTTGAGGAGGCTTTTAACGAAGTGGTGGGTGAAATTGTTGTCACTTTAAGTGAGGAGGGGAGAACCACTTTAAATCAACATAGACTGTGGGCAAAAGACTGGGTAGGTCGAAGAGAAACCCTTAGAGCATCATCCACTTTGTTCCGTAAACTGTCAGTGGAAGATCCTTTAGAATACAAGAGACAATTGAGAATGACTGTTGAACAATTTAATGAGCTTTTGAGCACAATTGAACCACAGGTAGCCAAGAGAGATACTATTATGAGAAATGCAATAACTCCTAAACAGAAACTAGAGGTTACGCTGCGGTATTTAGCAACTGGCGATAGTTTTCAGTCTCTGGCATTATTATTTCTCATACCAGCAACCACAATTTCAAGATTAATTCCTGAAGTTCTCCAGTCAGTCATAACTGGATTACACCACTACTTAAAGGTGATTTTTACTGGTTGATTATTGTATAATTTGATGAAACTAGAATTTTAGAAAGTCGTCTAGGCATACCATCTATTAATTATGTAATTTTTTAACTGATTATTTTATCAGTATTATTGAGAAACAAAACAATCTATATCTATAATCTACTATTACGATACTTTGTCAAGGCAAATAAAAAGTTCATCCGTTTTTCCTAAGGTATTATTATTGACCCAAACCTTTTCACAAATGAAACATTACTTTATATAAGCATTAACTCAGTCTTTATTTCTGGAGAAGTTACTCAAGTTTCTGTATAGCATATCATCAACTGTGAATAGGTCTGTGTCCAAACTGGAAAGGTCTTCCTCTTCATCTGGCACATGAGAAGAAGTACTTCCATATGGTGATGCAGAAGTAACTAGTGAATCTGGTGGCAAGTATTTAGCTTTTCATTGGTGATAAGGCTCTGGAACTTTTCTTGCAAGATTGCAGAGCTTCTAGCAGGAAGTGTTCTCAATTGTCCAGCAATTTGTTGGCCAAACAGTTCGATCTCGTCCACAACTTTTTTTTGAAGATGATGGTCTATCCATTGTAATTTATTGTAATTTGTTAATTGTACTTTCAACTTTGGAAAGTATTGAAATGCGTCTTTTCTTTGCTCCTGGCGTCGCAAATTGGTTTTCTTCCGCCGACGATCCAGTTGCTTTTACTGTGCTCTTAGCAATGCTATCATCATCCATGTCTTCAGTATTTTCTTCTTCATGTTCTTGAGGCTCAGTAAGGACACTAATGTGTTCCTGTTGTCCACCATAACATTCTTCAGTGCGACTTTTCTGAAAAATACAAATGCGACATTGCAGAAATTTTGCAACGATTTGCAGATTTAAATAGTATATTGTTTGGTTTTGACATAGACTAACAAATCAATAAATTATATTTTAATGTTTATTTATCTATTTTGTTGAAGGTATCTCAATCTTTGGAAGAGTGGAGACATATACAAAATAGTTTTGAGATCAAATGGAATTTTCCATCCTGTTGTGGTGCATTGGATGGTAAACGCATAGCCATCAAACGTTGTGCAGAATTTTACAATTACAAAGGGGGTTACACCATAATACTGTTGGCTTTGGTTGATGCCGAATGTAAATTCATTTATGTAGATGTGGGAACAAATGGAAGTGCTAATGATGGAAGTGTGTTTGGGCTGTCTACTTTGAAAACAGTCATTGACAAAAACATCCTGAATTTGCCTTATTATTGTAGCAGATGACGCATTTCCCCTGTATACAAATTTGATGAAACCATTCTCAAGGAGAAACTTGTCCTTAGAAGAACGGGTATTCAACTACCGGTTATCAAGAGCACGAAGAGTTGTTGAGAACGCTTTCGGCATATTAGCAGCTAGAGTTAGAATATTTCGAAAAGACATTGAAGTTAATTTATCCACAGTTGATTGTGCAGGCTGCATGTACGATTCACAACTGGTTACGTGCAGTATCGCCAGGGTCGTAATTTGAAAGGGTATGGGCTGTTTATAAAGACAAAGAAACAGGAGTGCTGCATCCAGGACTATGGCGCACACCTGGAACGGAGCTACCATCCATACGTAGTGTTCGTACAGCAAACGCCTACTCAAAGCAGGCATCAGAAAAGAGGAATAAAATGGATGCTTACTTCAGCAAAGGAGGACACATTCCTTGGCAAATGAAGGCCATTAGAATGTAAATATGGTGGAAGATGTTTAGTAATTAAAACTTCTGATTTTACCTACTTTTGTACAACGACTTAGCTCTTTTACTCTTATAAAAATTGAATTTTAATTATCTCTAATAAACAGTTAAATCTCGAGATATAAAAGCTTGTAAATACTTTTTAGTAAATAATCAATAAAAATTAGTTATCAAATTATTAAAAAGACTGTTTCATTTTACCATTGAAAGTTTTGCTTACATTGGAAAATATAATTAAACGTTTCCATGTATTAACAATTCTAACATTCTAAAAAGCCAATTTCTAGCTATTTTTATATTTAGTAATTTTCAAGCCATGTACTTAGAATAGAATACGTTAATTTACCAAATTTGATTGAGAGTCTCGAGTTACGACGACGCTGCTCAGAAACGTGTCAGCCGTATTGAACCAAATCAGCTTCGGCGTATAAACATCATCAGCCCCAGCTCCGCTTCTTTTTGACGAGATAACTTTTAGTAACTTACATCTGTATGTTGTCTTGATAGTCTTTATTCTAGCTCTCAAAAACGCAACATCGGGAACAACTATATCCTGACTTTCAAGGTCTTCTTTCAGGTTCAAAATACTACCTTCCCCTTTTCTTTCGTTGGAGTAATCTTCATGGCGTATATCCCACAGTAGTTCATTGTTTTGGAATGTTTCTAAAAATGTTTCAATATTATCAGGCCCAACTTCACGTTCTTCTTAGTACCGGTATCTTTGTTTGCTATTGAACAAGACATATCAAGTCACTACACGACAGCACGGCACAACTGCTTGATCTAGGCTCAAAAACAACGGCACAGCTCCTTACACGACGGTTGAATCAGCTCTACTGGCTGCCACTACACTTAAGAAATGTCCAATAAGGCCACCGGTAGATCACGTGACCTGCTACTGGCCGCCTCATCGGCCACTAAAATCAAACATGTTTGGTTTTACTGGCGGCCACTCGCTAATGGCCGTGGAAGGCGCCAGTACCCCTATACACAAGGCCAGTAGCGGCGGCCAGTACTGGTCAGTTGTAGGGGACGCCACTACTGGCCCCGTGTACAGCAACCTTTAGTCAACCGAAACCTCTGCCAACTACCAAAAAGTTTCAAATAATAAGGAAAAAAGGAACATGTACTGGACGGAGATACGAGGCTAGGGTGTGCTGGGCCGCCGCGGTAAGCGGGGAGAGGTGAACGCTGACATGGAGTTGTCTTCCCACCCACAGACTCACCTGTCTAAGCAAAGCTACAATGCCAAAAGTAATGCATTCGAGTAGCTGTCTCTTTCCACTGAGTATGCAATTTTGTGCTATGGCGACTAAACGGGAGCGTGTTGTGATTACTTTCGCTGACCAGCTAGCTACTAACCATGAAGCTGAGAAAGGAATTTTACTGAAAACGTTGCAGATAATTACAGAGTTGGTGCTTCTGTCGATTCAGAACGGGTGAAGTCGTGATCTAAATTTGTAGAGTAATTTGTGGAAAATCCAATAGGAAAAACAGTGAAGAGTTTCGAGAAAAAGAGATGCCTTTTCAGGCTTGAAACTGCAAAAAGAAGCTAAAATATTGGCTGTTGCTAGGCGAGGAAAGAAAAGATTTTTCTTCAAGCAGCGGGTGGTTAACGGGTTTAGAAACAGATATGGCATTCCGCAATAGAATGTATGTGGACTAAAAGTTATTTGCAGACCCGGACGCGATATGTTTTCAAAACAGAATTTGGAGATTACACCCAAGGCTATACTAAGCATCGATTTTAGATTTTACAATGGCCTGAAACGGGAGTTAATTTCAAGATGTTGTCTCCAAAACCTTTCAGCTCCCTCAAATGAAACGTCTGCTTCATGACACAAAATGAAAAAAGAAACGCTTACGGCACACGTAGACTGCCCCTAATGTGTTTCGGGAAATTATTCTTGATCAACGGTGTTTTTGGATAACTTGTGAACTCATTGCCAGATGGTTTAGTCATCAGTTCGTAGCGAAAGTTGAAAAGTTATAACTAAAAAGGTCTGCTTAACAAAGACATCGCATGAATTCTCAATCCGTCTACATGTCATTGCGAGTTAAAAAGTTGCGATATTGTTTTGCATTTTCTTCCCCCAAGTGTTACGTCTGTATCTGTCACTGGCTCAAGACATAACAGCATTTAAATGGCGCTACCTGGGGCTGTTTGTGAGAACGATCCTACAAAACAGTGACATGCAAAACAACAATGCGAATGATGCGATGGGGGAAGTAAATACGAAATACGTAATATATTGGTGAATGCAGGCCTACTAATGTCAAAGCAGAAATTCTTCATAGGTGCTGTAGAAAGTTGTATGATTGGCATGAAGAAAATTATTCGTAAAATTTTGAGAACTTGACAGATATTGTAAGGAGAATTCGCGGGTAAGGAGACATGGATACTTGCGATGTAGATGAATGGGTAGTGGCGGACGATTCACAAGAAATAACAGACCAAGAAATTGTGGAAACAGTGTTCCAGTGAAACAACTGACGCGATCGAAGAGGCGAAGTAGATAATGTGAAAGACAGAGTGACACCGGCGATGGTTTTCGAGTACTGGTGGTAGGTCTGTATTAATAATTTATCTTTCGAAAACCTGCTTGGTGTAGTATAACACAGAAATCACGGTATATGTTTTGTTTTTATAGCAGGTTTCTCCAAGATTTTTTGAGCAATGCATTCTGTCAACGGCTGCTGTTGTCCTTCTAGTGAAACGATGGCGGGACATTGCTGCTCGAAAACGTGGCAGAGACACAAGAAACAAACAAAAATTACCGACTTTTTTGAATGAGTAATTCGCATGCAACAAACTACTGTATTACGAACAGCGCATTCTATACGAATGTAATGTAATCCTTAAAAGGTAATTCTTACTTTCATAAAGAACATCCTACAAAGAGATTTTTGAATTCGTTTGATCTTCTAAACTTTTTAAAAGTGCTTACTGTAATTACAATACAAAGTACTGCAGTACATCTTAGAGATTCATGGGCTAACCAAAGAAACTGTTACCCAAGACGTCTTCCCCTCCTTTAATTCGGTTTTACTGTATAACACCAATCGACAAACCCGGGGCACGGTAAACCGGCACCAGTTGCAAGTATCCTATTTAACGAAACTTCCTGGCAGATTAAAACTGTGTGCCCGACCGAGACTCGCGTACAGGGTCCCGAGTTCGAGTCTCGGTCGGGCACACAGTTTCAATCTGCCAGGAAGTTTCATATCAGCGCACACTCCGCTGCAGAGTGAAAATCTCATTCTGGATCCTATTTAACGGTTTCCATGGCCAACTAAAATTTGATTTTCAATGTTTCATACACTTATTGACGGAAATTAAAATTCTTAAATGTTGTCACAATTTGTCGTTAAGACGGATAATCTTACGTTGCAGGTCAAACACAGTAAGACAAGAACACTCATGCTCATAAATTAAGAATAATTGCAGAATATCGTGCCACACAACGTGGCACTCCAAAAAACTGGCGCTAATAGCATAGGCACATAGGCAACACACACGACACAGATTTGTAAGTCCACAATATTGGTGATAAGTTGAGAACACCGTCCCGGAACACATGTGCTACAAAGCGCCACTGTTTCCTGCGCATGTACCCCCACATCAGTATGGGATATGATTGCCATGCACACGTACACAGGCCGCACAACGGGTTGGCATAATCTGGATCAGGTGAGCGAGCAGCTGCTGGGTTATAGCCTCCCATTCTTGCACCAGTGCCTGTCGGAACTCCTCAAGGGTCGTGGGGGTTTGAAGACGTGAAGCGATATATCGACCAGGAGTATCCCAGACGTGCTCGATGGGGTTTAGGTCTGGAGAACAGGCAGACCACTCCATTTGTCTGATACCTTTTGTTTCAAGGTACTCTTCCACGATGGGAGCTAGGTTGGGTCGTGCGTTATCATCCATCAGGAGGAAGGTGGGACCCACTGCACCCCTGAAAAGGCAGACATACTGGTGCAAAATGTCCAGATACACCTGACCTGCTACAGTTCCTGTGTCAAAGACATGCAGGGGTGTACGTGCACCAATCATAATCCCACCCCACACCATAAAATCACGACCTCCATATAGGTCCCTTTCAAGGACATTAATGGGTTGGTATCTGGTTCCTGGTTCACACCAGATGAAAACCTGGTGAGAGTCACTTTTCAGACTATACCTGGACTTGTCCATGAACATAACCTGGGACCACTGTTCCAGTGACCATGTCACTGTGTTCTTGACACCAGGCTTTACGGGCTCTCCTGTGACCAGGGGTCAGCGAAATGCACCTTGTAGGTCTCCAGGTGTCTGTTCAGTTGTCTGTAGACTGTGTGTCTGGAGACAACTGTTTCAGTGCCTGCAGTAAGGTCCATAGCAAGGCTACTTGCAGTACTCGGTCGCCGTATGCGGGTACTGGTGGTGATATATCGGTCTTCTTGTGATATAGTAAACTGTGGACATCCCGTACTGTAGCGCCTGGAAACGTTTCCTGTCTGCTGGAATCGTGGCCATAATCTTGAGATCACACTTTGTGGCACACGGAGGGCCCGTGCTATGACCTGCTGTGTTTGACCAGCCTCCAGTCGCCCTAGTATTCTACCCCTCATAACGTCATCAATATGTGTTCTTAGAGCCATTTTCAACACACAGCCACCATGAGCATGTCTGAAAACTTCTCCACACTTACTCGCTGCACCGTACTCTGACATGCAGCAGCACACCTCAGCGTATGTCGACTGCTGCCAGTGCCACTGTGCGACTGTGCGACTGTGCGACGACCTGTAGGGAATCAGTCTACCCATGCCACATAGAACTCATATGCTTTTCATTGTGTGCCAGCCTAGTCCGCTGTAACTAGCTATGATGGCAAAAATGTTGTGCAATACCTTAAAAGTAAAGTAAATAATCTGAATAGTTAATAGCATGTCAGAAGTGATGCTAAAATGATGTGTTAAGTTTCAGTTTAGTAACAGATTTCGAAATTTGGATGTTTCATGTTAAAATCATCAGTGCAACAGGAAGGAGCTAGAAACTTCAAAATTTATATTAGGATTCCTTTTTCATTGTAATTTAATGGAAATACCACACTGGATCTCACAGAATAATATTTTGGTTGAAATTCATGATTATCTGTTTTTGTGTCCTAAAAGTACAGAAGCAAGATAGATTAAGTAAGTGATTAGACCAAGCTAGAATGTTTACATTTAGGTTGAATGTAAATACGCTATAATAACAAAGATATGAGAAGTTACCAAAAGGTAGCTATAAAATTATAGCTGTAGCGTCTCTCCAAAGGGAACGCTCAGAGCTCATCTGTTGCATGCAGTGCAACTAAAAAAATTCTCTCGCCAAAAGTATTTAACCTAGTCGCATCAGAATTTTATTATAGACACGTACCTGTGTGCTGATTGCACAATTAAATTGAGAGCTTCATCGGCCTTCAGCGAATGAGGCAATTGATTATTTAGTAACTTGAAGTGGAGCTCCACTAGCCCCAGCGGCTAGTCAGGAAGGCAAATTTTGTCGGCTATGCCTTCGGCGGTCCGCACCGTGGCTGTATAAACAAGAGCGCTGCGAGCTCGAGTCAGGCCCCAGTTCTCTTCTAGATTCGTACCAACGCGCACTCCGTGTTGGAAGCCACGTCGCGTCTGTGCAGTTGCAAGGAACAGCCTTGGATGCTCTATTACGTTAACTCGGTATGCACGTAACAATGAGTTCGCATTGTGGTAAAGTGTTAATTGTGGAACGACCTCGGAACAGTTTCATTACCTAGGAATAATAGGATCCGCGCAATAGACTCTGAACAGCTCTGATACTATAACAGCTGACAGTAGCATTGCTTGGGTAAACTTCTGTTTGGAACTTTATGCTTTATCGTTTTCTGAATATAGTGAAAATTCTTATAGTAAACTGCATTTTCTATGAATCCCAGACATCATCCTCAATCCTCAGCGTAATAAACTTCAGTGATCAAATAACTCTATTTCTCCATCAGAGTGGGCACAGTGAACTTTAATTATAGGCATCACGTTTTTGCTAATCAATTTTCTCGTTGCTAACATAGTCGTTAGAGAGCCTGTGTTGCGAACGGCAACAACAGAAAAATTTCCACCCACCTCCCTGCAGACCGCAGGTCAAATGCACCGCATGGTCATTCTGCGAGGTGATTTAAACCCGCAAACTGCCCACCAGAGTGTTGTTTCAGCATGTATCAGCATTATCCTTAATTTATGAACATGAGTGTATTACTGTTAGAAACTGTGTATTGTTCTTGGGATGGCATAACAGATCGTAAGCAAATACCAAGAATAGATTCATTCAGTATATGAGCATGAACGCACTTGGCACGTTACAATAAAATTACCACAGCACTTAAAACATTTACGGAATTCTTTTTGGCTGAGCCCACCACAAATAACGGCAGGAGAAAAATATATCACTCATTGCATTTTTGCTGTTCACGTAGTAAGACTGACACATCAGGTATGACGTTTTAGTTCATTACGTATTTACCACAAACTCTATTCACAGACAGTATCCACATATACGACTGAATGTAGCTCCATAATTATGTCACTGTACGGCGCACAGCTCAGGAGAAATCACGCGAGAAACACTGAGATGTGAGGAAAACTGGTTTATCCTTCAAATGAAGCTCAAATCGCCCAGACTATACTCTTGCATTGTCTGATAATGAGAGCACTTAGCAACACCCAACCATCTTTAAACATAATTCCAAACATTTTCTAAACTTTCTCTCGCTTTATGCTTAAAGTCTAATAATGAGCACATCAACTCACTTGTAAAGAAATTAAAAACGTTGATGCTGTTTTACACGTGGGAGTTATACCCTTTAAAAAATCTGTATTTTACAGATATACAGTAAAAGTAACTAAACCATTGTTTTCGTAAGCAGCTGTCCCGAGACTGCTTTCACATTACACTGTAACCTAGTCTCGTTCTGCAGTTCATTTCTTATCTACTTCAACATTAATTTGAACAATTTTACTGTACTCAATTCGCGGTGTTGGTCTACTATTTCCAACCTCCATCTTTACGTTCCATTACCAGATGAACTGTTTACCCGATGTCACAGATCTGACGCTGCAGCCCTGTCCTCACAATTAGATTCATAAACACGTTAATAAGTAACTCCTCTAAACTTCTGTAATCTGTACCAGCATGTTACAGGGTCATCTGTTCTCCCAGCTCGCCTACGTGGATTGAGTCGCTTATGCACTCCTGTGCGGTCGTGTTCAACCTTGGATGGTAACCATTTATTTATTTACTTACACGTCAAGTTCCGTAGGACCAAATAGAGGAGCAAATCTCCAAGGTCATGAAACGTGTCAGTACATGAAATTACAACATAAAAGTAATAACAGACAAAAATAGATCTTTATGAACGCAAAAAAGTCAGACAGTAAGTTTAAGTAAACGCAATCAGCAATACAATAAGGATCAGCTAACATTTTCAAGAAACTCCTCGACAGAATAGAAGGAGTGACCCATGGCAAACTCTTCAGTTTCGATTTGAAAGTGCGTGGATTACTGCTAAGATTTTTTAATTCAAGTGGTAGCTAATTGAAAATGGATGCAGCAGTATTCTGCACACCTTTTTGCACAAGAGCTAAGGAAGGCCGATCGAAACGCAGGTTTGATCTCTGTCGAGTATTAACCGAGTGAAAGCTGCATATTCTTTGAAATAAGCTAATATTGTTAACAAGAAATGACAGTAACGAATATATATATATATATATATATATATATATATATATATATATATATATATATATTTTGAGAGGCCAAAGTCAAAATACCCAGACTAATGAAAGGGTCGACAAGAGGCTCGTGAACTTACGTCACTTATTGCCTGAACTGCCTGTTTCTGAGCCCAAAATATCCTTCTAGAATGGGAAGAGTGTCCCCAAAATATAATACCATACGGCATAAGCAAATGGAAATAAGCAGCATCGACTAATTTTCGTGTCGAACGATCACTCATTTCTGATGCCATTCGAATAGTAAAAATGGTAGTATTAAGTCTTTGCACAAGATCCTGAATTTGGGCTTTTCACGACAGCTGAACACCTAGAAATTTTAACTGTTGAGTTTCACTAATCATATGCACGTTCTGTGAAACTAAAACATCAGGTTTTGTTGAATTGTGTGTCAGAAATTATAAAAACTGAATCTTACTGTGACTTAGCGCTAGTTTATTTTCTACCAGCCATGAACTTAGGTCATGTACTGCACTATTTGAAACCGAGCCAATGTTGCGCACAACATCCTTTACTACCAACCTGGTGTCATCAGCAAACAGAAATATTTTAGAGTTACCTGTAATACTAGAGGTCATATCATTTATATAAATAAGGAACAGGAGTGGCTCCAACACTGATCCCTGGGGCACCCCCAACTTGACAGTATCCCACTCAGACTCCACATCACAGCTGTTATCAACATTGTGAATAATGACCTTTTGCTGCCTGTTGCTAAAGTAAGAGGTGAGCCAGTTGTGAGCTACTCCCTGTATTCCATAATGGTCCAACTTCTGGAGCAATATTTTGTGATAGACAATCAAATGCCTTACTTAAATCAAAAAATATGCCAAGCATTCGAAACCTTTTGTTTAGCCCATCCAGTACCTCACAGAGAAAAGAGAATATAGAATATTCGGTTGTTAAACGACTTCTGAGGACAAACTGAACATCTGGTAGCAAATCCTGTGATCTAAAATGATCAATTATCCTTACATACACGGCCTTTTCAATAACTTTTGCAATCACTGGTGGCATAGAAACAGGTCTAAAATTATCTACATTATCTCTTTGTCCCTTTTTATAAAGCAGCTTTACTACTGAGTACTTAAATCACTCAGGAAACTGATCCTTCCTAAAGGAAAAATTACAAATATGGCTAAATATAGGGCTAACATGTGCAGCACAGTACTTTAATATTCTGCTAGACACCTCACCATAAACATGAGAGTCCTTAGCCTTCAGTGGTTTAATTATTGACTCAATCTCCCTCTTGTGTGTATCACAGAGGACTATTTCAGACCTCAAACTCGGAAAGGCATTTTCCAAGTAAGTTATATGATTTCCTGTAGAAACAAAATTTTTATTCAATTCACCAACAATGCTCAGAAAACGATTCTTAAATACTGTACATATATCTGATTTATCAGTAACAGAAATATTTTTACTGCAAACTGACTTTATATCGTCGACCTTGTGCTGCTGACCAGACACTTCTTTCACAACTGACCACATGGTTTTAATTTTATCCCGTGAATTAGCTAATCTATTTGCATACCACACACTCTTTGGCTTCCTAATAACATTTTTAAGTACCTTACAATACTGTTTGTAATGGGCTACTTTAGCTTGATTGTGACTCCTCCTAACATTTTGATATAATTCCTGCTTTGTTCGACAAGATATCCTTATCCCACTAGTCAGCCACCCAGGCTTCCTATTACTGCTAGTACCCCACTTAGAACGTTCTAATGGAAAGCAACTCTCAAAAAGCATGAGAAATGTGGTAAGGAAAGCATTGTTTTTACCATCTATGTTATCGGAACTGTAAACATCCTGCCATTCATGTTCTTTGAGAAGGTTTAAAAAATTCTCTATTGCTGTTGGATTAACTTTCCTACATAGTTTGTAATTAAATATGACATTGGTTTAAGTACAAAAGCCTTTTAGTGTTAAAATTTGTGCATCACAGTCTGAAAGGCCATTCACGCTTTTACTAACAAAATGCCCATCTAATAATGAATAATTAATAAAAATATTGTCTATAGCTGTGGTATTGTTCCCCTGCACCCCCGTTATAAAAAAACACAGTCTGCATCGGATCATATGAATTTAGGAGATCTACCAACATCCTTTTTCTTGCACCATTATGTACAAAATTTAGGCAGAAGGAGTTTTCAATGGCACAGAGAGGACCGGTGTTGTCGTGCAGTTCTTGAGCACCAGGTGTTTCGCCAGCGTTGTGAATTTAATTCCAAACCTCTTTCCAGTGTCTCATGAAGTAAGGGCACGTGACACTCTTCATGGGGATCTGTGTGTCTCATGGGGACATTGTGTGTGTGTGAATTCCTAAGGGACCAAACTGCTGAGGTCATCAGTCCCCAGACTTACACACTACTTAAGCATACTAAGAACAACACACACACCCATGCCCGACGGATGACTCAAACCTCCAGTAGGAGGGGCTGCCCAACCCGTGACATGGCCCCTCAAACCGCGCGGAACCTCCACGCGTTATAGGGACATAGGTGCAGCGTGTATGGTAGGCTTTCTCATGCCGTCGTACAACACAAATATGATCCAATGCTACATAGACACATATTTATAACCACACCACCTATATTCGAGAGACACACTTAACACACAAGTTCCACACTTCGCGAAGGAAAGTTGCCAATGCATTTGAAGGAAGCAAAGACTTCCCAATTAGGCAGCTCAGCCTACCCCACGGTGTCTCCCAGACAGTCATGCTTTACGATTTTACTCTTGTCTATTCCCTGTTTCTAATGTTTCTCATCCACGTTGTAACACCATGTAAAACGATACTCTGTAAGATTCAATTTATATTCGATGTTAAATAATTCTCTCTTTCTTCTGGAAATTTTTACCGCTATTGCCAGCCTACATTTCATATCCACAAACACCATGCTACGGTAAGAAATGGATGGGTCTGAAAGTCTTGAAACCAGATTTTGGTAGCAAAAGCCGATCTATGGTAAGTACCGGACGGGATTTAAACTCTTCAAACCAGGTTAAAGCTAACTGCACATGGCAATAATGTACACTGTTCTACAGCACATAATGGGTGGGATGAAAACTCCTCGCCAGTGACATGTGCAGCAAGCTCAAATCTAGTTTCAAGAGACTGAATCCCATCCGTTACATACCGATGGTGTCTGCGACAAATGATGATATGAGACTTAGGCCGTGTCCTACATGAGCGACAGGAGCGAGCGACAGTGAGCGACTTCTGGATACGCGACACTCCACCGACATGTAGGAGCATGGGGCGAAAAGCTTGCACGTCCTCCATGCGAACGACCATGTGGTGCTACAAGATGGCTGCTTTGAGCCAACCACTTGTTTCTATAAAACGGCGTCCCTAACCTGTAGAATACTGTAGTTGGAGAGTAAGACGACAAAATTAAGTTTACTTAAGAAAATAAAGCAAAAAGGAATGCAGTGCATGAAATTTACAAAAGGAGGAATCTCCATGGAGAATTTCATAAATATCATCAATTACGAAGATCACCAGACAAATTCTTCGAATACACATGAATGAGCAGAGGAGCATTCGACTATCTCATCAATAAATGAAATACAAATGTTTTTTAGATGATCAACAACTTTTAACAGCCAATAAATGCGGAGGAATGACTACTACATGGCTAAGAACGCTAAATACAACCGTAAGTACACAGACTGGTACCTCTGGGCAATAGCTAGCTGTGATGTAGGGGTAGCATATGCAGTTGATGATTAAGTATCAGCCAGAGGTCCTTGTTTCGATTTCGAGGCGTTCTCATATTTTTACTGACTCAGTTACAATTATGTATACTAAGTTTTCGTATACTGTTTACACTGCATGGGTAAGTATATTTTTAAGGTCTCGCCAAATAACTTGATCTTCACACCTATCCCAGTATGTCACACACAATTGATTCCTAATAAATTACAATTAACCATGAAATGTTACTGATATTTGAGGTTGCGAATGTAATTCATCAGCAGCCAATGTGAAGGCCAAACATTTCAATTACTGTAAATGGTTTGTAAAACTAAAGCTTAGAAATTTTTTGAAAATAAAGTCAAGCTTCTTGTAATGATTTGTCTAAAAATATTAGGGAAACGTTTGGTGCACCTCATTTTCTGTTCATGATTTAGAGCCTTTGAAGCCACATAGACCGTTTCACTGACCTACTTATTTCTTTTACACAAATCATTTCATAAAGTATTTGACTCATTTCTTTAATTTATTAATTTTAAGCATGATCTTACTGACTCCTCGTTTACCTTCCTAACGTATTTGATTCGAAGGAAGCCTTTTCGACATTTAAATACCGCACCAATGTATCTTTTTAAGTGCAAAATAGGTAGGTCTTGAACAGATGAAAATTTTGACACTTTATTTACAGCAGCTTTCCGTCAAATATTCCAATTTTTCCTCTGCTTCTTTATTAAGTTTTCGTTAATTACCTTGATTACTTTCAAGCAGTTAAATATTTTCATGCAATACTAGACCTCATGCTGGTCACTTTGATACCCCGTTTACCTGTTTCCCTCCCTTTGTTTGGCTATGAAAATTTGGACAAAACCTCATGGTGTCAGATATAGGAAGTCTTGTTTTCGCTCTGCTCACGCGTTTACAAAAACGTATCGAGTGTTAATCATATGATAAAGTAGTCCTTTCTGCGTGCTGACATTTCCGAAATTCGTCGTTTCGTTATCTTGAACCTTTTATGAGATACCACGATTTTTACGACCACTTGATTCCCGAAGCGCAGGAAAGGTTCGAACGCGCCGCGAGCGACCCGTCGGCGGATATAACTACCAATATCTCAAGAATGAAAAGAGATATCATTCCGGTCTCAATTTTAAATACAATTTAGGTATATTGGTTACATTTCATACGCAATAATGTATGCCCTTAAATGAACTATACGGAAAGCCTAAAGAATGTGATTTGCAAATTCTTAAGAATTTCGTGCAGCCACGTACTCAATTTCGTGCAGCACAGTAACTATGACGAATAACGAAAATAAATCAGACCTTTATCGTTTAAAGATATGAAGCTATAGGTTGCGGAAGAATCAAATTTTTTCACGGAATAGTTTTCTTAAAATCGGATGTTGAGTAATTCATAGCTGCCGTCGCGTCCGCTCCACTGCTTTGCCGAGAAGACACGTGGCTGTCTCTCTGTGTCGCGCGTGCTGCAGCGACAAGATTCAAACACATTTGAATTCAAACGTCACCAGTTGCAGCGCGAGACATGCAGCGACACAAATGTCGCTTACGTAGGACCCTTCCGTAACTACATTGCGGTTGTGTTTTGTCACCAGCAGCTGTCGCGCGCTGTCGCTCGCTCCTGTCGATCGCGTAGGACAAGGTCTTGAAGATTCACAGCTTTTCACTCGTTTTATTAATGCTGGCTACTGCTGTGCCTTCAGCACCTTTATCTACTTGAATATAAGATGGAAATTGCAATCGTGGAAAATGAAATAAACAATACAGTGAATATGATGTTATTTAAAAAATTCAATGAGACTGTGTTCTTACAACTGTAACAGCAGAAAATTTCATTCTTCAGTTTGTCAATTGGGAAGCACTAACTCTTTCTGTCCACTTGCATTAGTGGAATACTGCAGCGAGTATTCTGTTTCCTCAAAAAGGAGACGCCTGTTCAGCGATCAAGATACTGAAACGGCAATGTATACAGTTCTACGCAGCTCCTGCGTTCTTCAAAACTGGAGTTCTTACATGCAACTAGAATTCTGAGAATATTAATCCTGTCTTGCAGGTCTTGTAAATCATGTAGAACATTTCTCTTGTGTTTTGTTCTCCGAAGGAGCTTAATAATTCTGGAAGAATTTCGTTTATTCCAGCTGCGTGGTTTAGACTTATATACTAAAGTTCTTGCTTAAATTCTTCTGCCGCGCAGGATTAGCCGAGCGGTCTCGAGCGGTGCAGTCATGGACTGTGCGGCTGGTCCCGGTGGAGGTTCGAGTCCTCCCTCGGGCATGGGTGTGTGTGTTTGTCCTTATGATAATTTAGGTTACGTAGTGAGAATGCTTAAGGACTGATGACCTTAGCAGTTAAGTCCCATAAGATTTCACACACTTTTTTTAAAATTCTTATAGCGGTATTGCGCCGACAATCTCAATTTCACCTTCTCACTTTCCTCGTTTCGTAATGTAGTTATATGTCCTTCATAAAGCCCTTCTACGTATTCCTTTCACCCTTCAGCCATCGTTTCTTTTGAAACTTCCTGGCAGATTAAAACTGTGTGCCCGACCGAGACTCGAACTCGGGACCTTTGCCTTTCGCGGGCAAGTGCTCTACCATCTGAGCTACCGAAGCACGACTCACGCCCGGTACTCACAGCTTTACTTCTGCCAGTGTCTCGTCTCCTACCTTCCAAACTTTACAGAAGCTCTCCTGCCAACTTTGCAGAAGTAACACTCCTGAAAGAAAGGATACTGTGGAGACATGGCTTAGCCACAGCCACACTTCAGTAATACGATTTCCTTGAATTGTTGTCTAGCGATCCGAGAAGGCAGCCTTCCTAGGCACCGTATAACCGACGAGTGGGTAGGGCACAACACTCTCCACTATTTCATTTTATTACTTCATAATGCTCCTTTGGAACTCACAAGTAATGGTTGTTTGAACTTCTCCATCTCCTGTATTATCTAAATCAATTTAATTTCTTCAACTTTATTGTATATTTGACGACTAATAAACTGTGGTTAAAGACCAAATCTGTTAACTGAAAAATTTTGCTGTTTAAAATCTAGTTTCTCAAAATCTATCCTAAAGTTATGTGAGCTACCAATAGATTCGGTGACTCGTGGGATTTTCCACATGCAAAGTCTTATTTCGTGATGGTTAAATTGATCTCAGTGCCAAATTCCACCAGATTCCTCTCGTTTCCTTTCGCCCTAGTCCATGTTTCCCTATTATTTTGTCCGTCCCTTTCGTTTCCTACTATCGAAATAAAGTCCTCCATTGCCGACCGGAGTGGCCGAGCGGTTCTGAGCTCTACAGTCTGGATCCGCGCGACCGCTACGGTCGCAGGTTCGAATCCTGCCTCGGGACTGAATGTGTGTGATGTCCTTAGGTTAGTTAGGTTTAAGTAGTTCTGAGGTCTAGGGGACTGATGACCTCAGAAGTTATGTCCCATAGTTCTCAGAGCCATTTCAACCATTTTGAAAGTCCTCCGTTTCAAATTCTTGTCTCACAATAGATACTGAATAATTCGGTTTCTCAGTCTACGGAGCTACTGGACTAGTATTTCTGTATTGTCGTGGTGAGTAGTGGCTTTGGGTCTATCTTGGCTACCATAATGCGTTCACTGTGCTGTTGGTAATAATTCACAACCATTTCTAGTTTCTTATTCATTGTTAGATATTCTCCTTCATTATCCTACCTTGCCCGATTTTGGTTTTCTTATGTATGTGATAATCATTCCCAAAAAGTGATGAAAACATAAGAGTTTGTCACATAAACTGCTACAAATGAATGCAGCAATTTCACAGTCGCACAGTTTTCCCTGTGCTCTGTCAAGACATATGTTTTTAACGTTTTCAAATTTTTCCGTGTGTAGATCGTCAAATCCTGCATATGTCCAAGCAAATCTGAACATGTCCTGGAATTTTGGAGAGCGGAGTTGATTATGTGTGAGTGCCTGAACTTCGATAATTGTCTGAAAATAAAAATTTAAACTTTTCACTCGAGGGAAGACTTAAACCAAGGACCTCTCATTCCGCAGCTGCTCACGCTAACCACGGGACCACGGCGCTCCTGAGCTTCCGCCATTCTTGATGGCGCCTATCTTGTGCATAGACTATTCAGTTTGTATATTTTGCTTTTCTTTTATAGTTCCACACAACTTCTTCCTGTTTTCTCGATTGATCGGTGTTCAGTTTTCCAAGATCTATCCACTGTGCCAACTTATAACTAAATCTGAGGGGGGTGCGATGGGAAGGTTCCCTTGTCAGCAGAATACCGTAACTGAGCGGTGTAGGAGAGCTGCGAGGGCTTGAGAAGTATAACGCCTGCAGTTTAGGACTGCCTTCAGCTCTTCGCAGTACCGGTGTAGCAGGCGAGTTTTAAAATTATATAAGGCTGGATCACTCAGTTTTTCGTAGTTTTGTCTACATAAGTACTGAAATGTACTGCTGCCCCTCTTCGGGTATTTTATGTCAGCCTGGCTTATCCACGAATACGCTTAGGAGCTAGTTGCAGAACAAAAATTACATCTTTTAATTTTAAACAAAATGAGAAAATTTGAAGACCGTCGACTAAATTTCAAATTTGTTTGCCTTGGTGGAAAGTTAACTTTTACTTACACCATATGTGCCACTGCATGGAGTTGGGTGGTAAATGATCCTTCGAGATCCTGAGTGATGAGCAGTCCGTAGTGCAACCTTGTTTACTTTAGACAACTGACTGATACCTAGCATACAGTATTGTTTCACCAATGATACCAACACTGCCACTTTACCAACGACAGTTATGCTGCTAAATTCGGTCACCAAAAACAAATAATAATCTTTCTTGACTGTTTCAACTTCATTCTTCTATAGATAGTGAAGCTACGTCCGAAACTCTTGGTCGCGTCGTTTCCTGGATATCTGCGATCTCTTACCTTACAAACATGAGTACGGTTCTATCAATACTTACAACGCAGTCGGTGTGAAGCGAGTGTTTAGCAGCTCGGCTCAAATTTTTCTGAGTGCAAATGATAAATGTTTTCTTCTTTCTTTTCATTCTCTTCTTTTGACGCTATACTTAATACATCTTTGATGGTTTCGAATTATTTTTTTGTTCTGTAGTATGAAATGTAACCGAGTTTTACTTTATTTATTTTGCTACACGAATCAATTATTAATGGAGAATGCAAACATTTGAACTTCTTTCTGATATTACTTGTAATGCTTCTGTTATATGGAGCATGTAAAACTAAAAACAATATCCAGAGCTGTTATACGAACTGTTATGCATGATAAATATCGATAGCAGTTGTCAAGCAGAGAGAGTCAATGTGTGTGTTCTGTGACGTGTACACACGGGTGTGCTGCGTAACGTGATAGTACCGCTTCAGGTAGAAGCACACGCAAAACTTATGGATGAGTTCTTGTGTTTCAAACACATTTCGGCTGGGCATTAATGTGAACATTATGAAAGAAGATGCTAAAGTGTTTGAATACTGCGAGCTTCGTGGGGTGCTATAAAATGCAGTGAGCACGCATACACGAGTGTACAGAGGTCATCGCCATTGGAACCAAATCGTTCACTTCCAATGGAGTTACACAACTTAAATTCCTGTTATACACTACTGGCCATTAAAATTGCTACACCAAGAAGGAATGCAGGTGATAAACGGGTATTCATTGGACAAATATATTATACTAGAACTGACATGCGATTACATTTTCACGCAATTTGGGTGCATAGATCCTGAGAAATCGGTACCCAGAACAACCACCTCTGGCCGTAATAATGACCTTGATACGCCTGGGCACTAAGTCAAGCAGAGGTTGGATGGCGTGTACAGGTACAGCTGCCCATGCAGCTTCAAGACGATACGACAGTTCATCAAGAGTAGTCACCGGTACACTGTGACGAGCCAGTTGCTCGGCCACCATTGACCAGACGTTTTCAGTTGGTGACAGGTCTGGAGAATGTGCTGGCCAGGGCAGCAGTCGAACATTTTCTGTATCCATAAACGCTCGTACAGGACCTGCAACATGCGGTCGTGCATTATCCTGCTGAAATGTAGGGTTTCGCAGGGATCGAATGCAGGGTAAAGTCACTGGTCGTAACACATCTGAAATGTAACGTCCACAGTTCAAAGTGCCGTCAATGCGAACAAGAGGTGACCGAGACGTGTAACCAATGGCTCCCCATACCATCACGCCCGCTGATACGTCAGCACGGCGATGGCGAATACACTCTTCCAATGTGCGCTCACCGCGATGCCGCCAAACACGGATGCGACCATGTTGATGCTGTAAACAGAACCCGGATTCATCCGAAAAAAATGGCGTTTTGCCATTCGTGCATCCAGGTTCGTCGTTGAGTACACCATCGCAGGCACTTTTGTCTGTGATGCAGCGTCAAGGGTAACCGCAGCCATGGTCTCCTAGCTGATAGTTTATACTGCTGCATATGTCGTCGAACTGTTCGTGCAGACGGTTGTTGTCTTGGCAAACGTCCCCATCTGTTGACTCACGGATCGAGACGTAGCTGCACGATCCGTTACAGTCTTGCAGATAAGATGCCTGTCATCTCGACTGCTAGTGATACGAGGCCGTTGGGATCCAGCACGGCGTTCCGTATTACACTCCTGAACCAACCGATGCCATATTCTGCTAATAGTCATTGGATCTCGGCCAACGCGAGCAGCAATGTCGCAATACGATAAGCCCCAATCGCGATAGGGTACAATCCGACCTTTATCAAAGTCGGAAACGCGATGGTACGCGTTTCTCCTCCTTACACGAGGCATCACAACAACGTTTCACCAGGCAACGCCGGTCAACTGCTATTTGTGTATGAGAAATCGGTTGGAAACTTTCCTCATGTCAGCTTGTTGTAGGTGTCGCCACCGGCGCCAACCTTTTGTGAATGCTCTGAAAAGCTAATCATTTGCATACCACAGCATCGTCTTCCTGTCGGTTCAATTTCGCGTCTGTAGCACGTCATCTTTGTGGTGTAGCAATTTTAATGGCCAGTAGTGTATTTACAATTTAATGAAGTCCTGCACATGTTAAAACATTAACGGTCTTTTTGGAAACATTTGAAGTGTTTCATATATGTGAAACTGGCTAGTTAAATTGTGAACTTACAAATATGGTATGCATGTTAGAAACAGACTGACTGTAACTTAGGAAATGGTGAGTTAAAGTGAATTTTACACCACATCAAAACTGTGTACAGAACAATAATAAAAGTAGGATCATGTGTGTAATGAACGTTATGGTCGCACACATTCGATCGTGGAATTATGCAGCAACAATTAGTCCTGGAAGACTGTTGTTGTTGTTGTGGTCTTCAGTCCTGAGACTGGTTTGATGCAGCTCTCCATGCTACTCTATCCTGTGCAAGCTTTTTCATCTCCCAGTACCTACTGCAACCTACATCCTTTTGAATCTGCTTAGTGTATTCATCTCTTGGTCTCCCTCTACGATTTTTACCCTCCACGCTGCCCTCCAATACTAAATTGGTGATCCCTTGATGCCTCAGAACATGTCCTACCAACCGATCCCTTCTTCTGGTCAAGTTGTGCCACAAACTTCTCTTCTCCCCAATCCTATTCAATACTTCCTCATTAGTTATGTGATCTACCCATCTAATCTTCAGAATTCTTCTGTAGCACCACATTTCGAAAGCTTCTATTCTCTTCTTGTCCAAACTAGTTATCGTCCATCTTTCACTTCCGTACATGGCTACACTCCATACGAATACTTTCAGAAATGACTTCCTGACACTGAAATCAATACTGGATGTTAACAAATTTCTCTTCTTCAGAAACGCTTTCCTTGCCATTGCCAGCCTACATTTTATAACCTCTCTACTTCGACCATCATCAGTTATTTTGCTCCCCAAATAGCAAAACTCCTTTACTACTTTAAGCGCCTCATTTCCTAATCTAATTCCCTCAGCATCACCCGACTTAATTAGACTACATTCCATTATCCTTGTTTTGCTTTTGTTGATGTTCATCTTATATCCTCCTTTCAAGACACTGTCCATTCCATTCAACTGCTTTTCCAAGTCCTTTGCTGTCTGTGACAAAATTATAATGTCATCGGCGAACCTCAAAGTTTTTAGTTCTTCTCCATGAATTTTAATACCTACTCCGAATTTTTCTTTTGTTTCCTTTACTGCTTGCTCAATATACAGATTGAACAACATCGGGGAGAGGCTACAACCCTGTCTTACTCCCTTCCCAACCACTGCTTCATTTTCATGTCCCTCGACTCTTATAACTGCCATCTGGTTTCTGTACAAATTGTAAATTGCCTTTCGCTCCCTGTATTTTACCCCTGCCACCTTTAGAATTTGAAAGAGAGTATTCCAGTCAACATTGTCAAAAGCTTTCTCTAAGTCTACAAATGCTAGAAACGTAGGTTTGCCTTTTCTTAATCTTTCTTCTAAGATAAGTCGTAAGGTCAGTATTGCCTCACGTGTTCCAATGTTTCTACGGAATCCAAACTGATCTTCCCCGAGGTTGGCTTCAACTAGTTTTTCCATTCGTCTGTAAAGAATTCGTGTTAGTATTTTGCAGCTGTGACTTATTAAGCTTATAGTTCGGTAATTTTCACATCTGTCAACACCTGCTTTCTTTGGGATTGGAATTATTATATTCTTCTTGAAGTCTGAGGGTATTTCGCCTGTTTCATAGATCTTGCTCACCAGATGGTAGAGTTTTGTCAGGACTGGCTCTCCCACGGCCGTCAGTAGTTCCAATGGAATATGGTCTACTCCGGGGGCCTTGTTTCGACTCAGGTCTTTCAGTGCTCTGTCAAACTCTTCACGCAGTATCATATCTCCCATTTCATCTTCATCTACATCCTCTTCCATTTCCATAATATTGTCCTCAAGTACATCGCCCTTGTATAGACCCTCTATATACTCCTTCCACCTTTCTGCTTTCCCTTCTTTGCTTAGAACTGGGTTTCCATCTGAGCTCTTGATATTCATACAAGTCGTTCTCTTATCTCCAATGGTCTCTTTAATTTTCCTGTAGGCGGTATCTATCTTACCCCTAGTGAGATAGGCCTCTACATCCTTACATTTGTCCTCTAGCCATCCCTGCTTAGCCATTTTGCACTTCCTGTCGATCTCATTTTTGAGACGTTTGTATTCCTTTTTGCCTGTTTCACTTACTGCATTTTTATATTTTCGCCTTTCATCAATTAAATTCAATATTTCTTCTGTTACCCAAGGATTTCTACTAGCCCTCGTCTTTTTACCTACTTGATCCTCTGCTGCCTTCACTACTTCATCCCTCAAAGCTACCCATTCTTCCTCTACTGTATTTCTTTCCCCCATTCCTGTCAATTGCTCCCTTATGCTCTCCCTGAATCTCTGTACAACCTCTGGTTCTTTCAGTTTATCCAGGTCCCATCTCCTTAAATTCCCACCTTTTTGCAGTTTCTTTAGTTTTAATCTACAGGTCATAACCAATAGATTGTGGTCAGAGTCCACATCTGCCCCTGGAAATGTCTTACAATTTAAAACCTGGTTCCTAAATCTCTGTCTTACCATTATATAATCTATCTGATACCTTTTAGTATCTCCAGGGTTCTTCCATGTATACAACCTTCTTTCATGATTCTTATCCCAAGTGTTAGTTATGATTATGTTGTGCTCTGTGCAAAATTCGACCAGGCGGCTTCCTCTTTCATTTCTGTCCCCCAATCCATATTCACCTACTATGTTTCCTTCTCTCCCTTTTCCTACACTCGAATTCCAATCACCCATGACTATTAAATTTTCATCTCCCTTCACAATCTGAATAATTTCTTTTATTTCATCATACATTTCTTCAATTTCCTCGGCATCTGCAGAGCTAGTTGGCATATAAACTTGTACTACTGTAGTAGGCGTGGGCTTCGTATCTATCTTGGCCACAATAATGCGTTCACTATGCTGTTTGTAGTAGCTTACCCGCATTCCTTTTTTCCTATTCATTATTAAACCTACTCCTGCATTACCCCTATTTGATTTTGTGTTTATAACCCTGTAGTCACCTGACCAGAAGTCTTGTTCCTCCTGCCACCGAACTTCACTAATTCCCACTATATCTAACTTCAACCTATCCATTTCCCTTTTTAAATTTTCTAACCTACCTGCCCGATTAAGGGATCTGACATTCCACGCTCCGATCCGTAGAACGCCAGTTTTCTTTCTCCTGATAACGACATCCTCTTGAGTAGTCCCCGCCCGGAGATCCGAATGGGGGACTATTTTACCTCCGGAATATTTTACCCAAGAGGACGCCATCATCATGTAATCATACAGTAAAGCTGCATGCCCTCGGGAAAAATTACGGCTGTAGTTTCCCCTTGCTTTCAGCCGTTCGCAGTACCAGCACAGCAAGACCGTTATGGTTATTGTTACAAGGCCAGATCAGTCAATCATCCAGACTGTTGCCCTTGCAACTACTGAAAAGGCTGCTGCCCCTCTTCAGGAACCACACGTTTGTCTGGCCTCTCAACAGATACCCCTCCGTTGTGGTTGCACCTACGGTACGGCTATCTGTATCGCTGAGGCACGCAAGCCTCCCCACCAACGGCAAGGTCCATGGTTCATGGGGGGGTGGAAGACTGTAAGCAAAGGAATACGGCAGAGGACCGAGCGGGGTGGCGCAGTGGTTAGACACTGGACTCGCATTCGGGAGGACGACGGTTCAATCCCGCGTCCGGCCATCCTGATTTAGGTTTTCCGTGATTTCCCTAAATCACTCCAGGCAAATGCCGGGATGGTTCCTCTGAAAGGGTACGGCCGACTTCCTTCCCAATCCTTCCCTAATCCGATGAGGCCGATGACCACGCTGTCTGGTCTCCTTCCCCAAACCAACCAACGGCAGAGGATAACTATACTGTCAGGAGAGTCACATGATAACCAAGAGGATGTAACCACTGCAATACACAACTGGTGGCAATGCTTTAACTACACCGCGACAGCCAACGAGCTGTAGTTGATGTAGCAACTCACCGACCTCGTACAGATAAGCTGCAACAGAAAGCGCCGTCTCTCTCCATGTTATCAAATTGTAATTTTGTATTCTTGTAATGAATTTTCGCCACCTTTGCTCATTCTTTAAATACACGTAGTTTCGGTTAAGATTGTTTGCAATCAGTGGTGACATTTCTGATACCAACATTACTGCTAGACATTGTCATTTACCAGCTCTAGCTTGCACTTCTATTTTGTTATAGTTATTATTGCATTTGTTTTGACGTATCTTTTGGAGGGGTGTGTTTACTTATATGTGCTCAGTGGTTCCATTAAACAGATTTACGTATTTGATTGTGGTATGTGGTAAAATATGGCCTCCGTCGTTAGCTCCTGGGGTCTGACCAATAGAAGCAAGGCTCTTCGCTCACTATCGGTGCAACGCACAAACTTTAAGTTCGATAGCTGTCTAACTACACCAAATATGTTTACATTCTGTAGACCATCAAAGCCAATGGTGACGTTACATGTTTTTGCATCAGCAACTAAGCATGTCTACAATTTCTTCGATCATTATTTTAAAAATTATTTATGAGATTTGTAACTTGTATTCTAGCTATTCAACTTCTTTTGCTACTAAAATGATACGTCCCGTACGTGCAGTATCGACTGACTAGTATTCATTTTTCACTTTCTCCTTGATAAAATTATCAACAGGTAAATCTTTTCCTACGGGTGAAAGGCATTCTTTACATATAAACTGTGTAGAAACGATGTGATGTAAAACATTACAACAAGTAGCTAAATACATTAGATTTCATTTACACTTAAATATAAAATAAAGAACAGAATTAAAGATGTAGTAAATACGTAGACTTATCATTAGACATGTACGTATGCATAAGGAAAGAGCACATTGAAGGTCTCTGTGAAGAAGGGGACTTATCGGTTACTGTGATAGAAGAAGAAACTGGAGTCCATGGGGAAGACATAGAGGGTCCAGCATCACAGTCAGGATTTGAAATGTCTCTATAAGTGAGATCAAATAAGGCAGAAGGGATATTTAACATTCTACCGGAAAGTGTCGTTTCTGTTTGCCTTATTGGGTATTTATTTCAGTTGCCTTAATCACTACACTGTAGCAGTAATATCTACTTATGGTCCAAGTTTCATGGAGGTATGTTTCTTCGCAGTGACACATAATGCAAAAGTTATTTCGTCCTCGCGGTTTATACACCAGTGTAATAGGTCTGACAAAAAACATTAGAACAGTTGAAGGAAACGGGCCTTCATTTCTAGTATGACGAAGTAGGGTATAGTGTTTTACGGATATGTTAAGCGAGATGGGGTGACAGTTATCGAAACAAAAGCGTTTCTGGTTGTGGCCAGATATTTTCTCAATGTCCCTGAAAAAAAAAATGAGTGCAGCGATATCTCTGTGAGCGCAGCCCTGTAAAACGAAATCTCGGTGTGCGACCAACCTACCTTGTAAGCTGAAAGAAAAGGCATTTACACATCTTAATAATTTCCCACTCCCGAATTCAATAATATAAATTTTAATAACACTACCACAGCTGTGCTTCAAGTAATTTTATAGCCTCAGAACTGGTTTCGTTCAAAATGAACATCTTAAGGTGACACCTAAACTGCACCGTCACTCTTCGTAACTCATTCTCACAAAAATACAGAAATGTGCGCGTGTGGCATGACCCCGGCACAGGTACTCGAGTTCCTCGTGTTTTTTCCAGTTGACAAGAAGATGGGGGTTCTGACTTTGACGTGTTTCTCGTTTACGCTCTTCAACAAGCCAGATATTCAGTCTTGAAAGAGAAGTCTATCACAGACACTGCGAGTTGTGTGTGTGTGTGTGTGCGAATTAAGAGGGTTTGCTCGCAGGGATAAAACGTGTCTGTCGTGTTGCGGGCCGCGCCCCACCGCTGCACTCAGCCTGTAGACACCGAGGACTGTCCTCCCTGCGGGGGGTCTAATGCCGACGTGTGCCGTAGTTACACAAAAAAACTGCTGTAGCGTGTGTTAGTACTGGGAAGAACGACAGCGGTGTCTTAGTGTCTGCGCTAAACCTCGCCCCAATAGCGTGGCAGATGCGTTTCAGAACGTGCAGAGGAGCCAGAGACACTGTGTAAGTAGTAAGGTAATGGCGATATCAACCCAGTATGCAATGTTACCAAATTTGCTCGAGATGGAATTGGGGCACCACTCCATCCTGAATTCTAGCCAGTTTAATTTAAGGTGAAATGGGCATAGCACACCACTCACCGTGGTTGCCACATTTATAACCCAACTTAACCTACTGTTCTGCAAAGTGGTTTTCCGTGTCGCCCCTCCCCCTCCCTTAAGGTATTGGTCACTTTTCTTCCTACTCTCCACGGTTGCCAAATTTATAATATTCATTAACTTATTGTACTGTTAAGTGGTTTTCCATTTCACCACAACCTAATTACATTGTAGTGACTTTCTTCTGCAAAAAAACGCATTCTCCACAGCTGCAGCGTTAGACAGGAAGCGTCATGAGTCTCTTGGTAGTAGCCGCATCAACATCTGGACCGTGAGGCATCCGTGCACATCGAACCCGCCGTCAGGGACTGCGCATCAAAGCCAGTGTTGGTGCCTCACTGCCAGACCTATTTGCTGGGCCGTACAGACCAGAAGCCATGCTAACTCGCTGGACAAAACTTCAGGCCGCGGAAACCCTCTGATATGAGACTCAATTTCCGTTACACACCACTGCTGGGAAATTCCAAATATCTCCCTCTCTGTCTGCCTGTCTCTCTCTCTCTCGTAAGTGAACCTAGTGCACGTATCAACTATTGCGTGCCACATTAAACTCTCTTTTGTCCTGGCAAATGTAGTCGGTGCTAGGGAAACTCTCAGGCCTTCCGAAAATACTGGGCTCTGTATGTCTTGGAAATACGCCCTACACTCTATCACATTGATTCACTAATTAATTAAGTCAATACCCTCAGTGTGCACAGTTACCTCTCACTACAATACAAAATGCACACGTACTTAAAATACTCTTTATTACAGGAACAAACTGAATACTGAACTTCAATTATATCCAATCTGAAGTTCCGTGGTTCACAGCAATCAAATAACATGTACTAATTCATGAATCTTGTCTGTGTCCGTGACACAACTATATACACTACTGGCTATTAAAATTGCTACACGACAACGATGGCGTGCTACAGACGCGAAATTTAACCGACAGGAAGAAGATGCTGTGATATGCAAATGATTAGCTTTTCAGAGCATTCACACAAGGTTGGCGCCGGGGGCGACACCTACAACGTACTGACATGAGGAAAGTTTCCAACCGATTTCTCATACACAAATAGCAGTTGACCGGCGTTGCCTGGTGAAACGTTGTTGTGATGCCTCGTGTAAGGAGGAGAAATGCGTACCATCACGTTTCCGATTTTGATAAAGATCGAATTGTAGTCTATCGCGATTGCGGTTTATCGTATCGCGATATTGCTACTCGAGTTAGTCGAGATCTAATGACTGTGAGCAGAATATGAAATCGGTGGGTTCAGGAGGGTAATACGGAACGGCGTGCTGGATCCCAACGGCCTCGTATCACTAGCAGTCGAGATGACAGGCATCTTATCCGGATGGCTGTAACGGATCGTGCAGCTACGTCTCGATCCCTGAGTCAACAGATGGGGACGTTTGCAAGACAACAACCGTCTGCACGAACAGTTCGACGACGTTTGCAGCAGCATGGACTATCAGCTCGGAGCCCATGGCTGCGGTTACCCTTGACGCTGCATCACAGACAGGAGCGCCTGCGATGCACGAATGGCAAAACGCCATTTTTTTCCGGATGAATCCAGGTTCTGTTTACAGCATCATGATGGTCACATAAATGTGTGGCGACACTGCGGTGAACGCACATTGGAAGCGTGTATTCGTCATCGCCATACTGGCGTATCACCAGGAGTGGTGGTATGGGGTGCCATTGGTTACACGTCTCGATCACCTCTTTCTCGCATTCACGGCACTTTGAACAGTGGACGTTACATTTCAGATGTGTTACGACCCGTGGCTCTACCCTTCATCCGTCGACGAGGTGGAGGACGGCATGGCGCCTCTGGTCCGTCCCAGAAGAAGCCGCCGCCCCTGCCGCCTATGGTCGTCCAGTGGGACGGCGTGTAGAATGACTTCCAACACAAGCTAGTGGCCACGTCCACTACTGTCAAGAATGCCGGCCGTGACCTTGTAGAGGTCACGGCCGCGACACACGAGTAGTACCGGGCGGTGATGGACCCCGTCTGCAAGGACGGCCTCCATTGCTACACCCACCCCTCCGAGGCGCTCAAACTTCTGAAGGTGGTATTCCGCCACCTTCCCCTCAAGTTTGGCGCGGTTTACATCCGTGAGGAACTGGAGGATATGGACTTCGGCGTCAGGTCCACGGGCTCGATGAAGTCGCCCCGTACCCACCGCGACATGCCGCTGTACCAGATTGTCCTCGTCGACAACCTGGAAAATCGGAAGGTTTTCCAGGTGCAGCGGGTCTGCCGCGTCAAGGTTGAGGTCGAACCACTCCGAGCCAAAGGCAAAAGGGCTCAGTGTTTCTCCTGCCGGCGGCTGGACCACGTCTCTAGACACTGCTACATGCCTCCCCGCTGCGTCAAGTGCGCGGGGCAGCACGAGAGCAAATCTTGCGGCCTTGCCCGCGAGGACAAGCCGACTTCCTGCAACCGCGGCGAACCGCATGTTGCCTGTTGTAGAGGCTGTTAGGCTTTGAAGACGGGCCGGAACCAGCAGCGAGGCCATCTCGTTAGGTGCACTCTTCCGCCATCTTCGCTGCCGCCACCGAAAGCTGGTTACTTGCCCCCTCCCAGCGCTCTGACCAACCCGTCGGAGAGAGACAGCAGCCGACCGCACCGTCCACGGCTTCGCCCGAGAGTTCGGCTACCCCAGCGGCCGCGCCTGACGCGCGGGTTGCCCGCTCGCGCAGGCGTCGCCGCTGTGCAACAGACTGCCACCCACACTCCCCCGCGGCAGCGGCAAACAGCTCGCGCTGCGGCGCAGTTGCGGCCGGAAACTGTCGCTCCACGGCAGTCGACACCTCCAGAGCGGCCCCAGTCAGCCGCCCCTGTGGCGGAGGCCGCCTCAGCGGCTCCCGCCGCCTCCACTGCATCAGAAGCACGGACCAGCAGCTCATCTCTGAGGAGCAGTTAGGGTTCCGGAGCGGCCATTCGAGCAGCCAGCAGCTGTTGCGCCTAGTGGAGCAGGCGATGCGAGCGCTGGAGACGCGGGAGTACCTATGGGCAGTGCTTCTCGACGTCTCCGAGGCCTTCGACTGCGTGTGGCACTACGGCCTCGTGTATAAACTCTTTGTACACGGGGTACCGACGTCACACGCGGTACTGCTGCGCTCCTATCTCTCAGTACGAACATTCCACGTGCGAGCAGACGGAGGCATCTCCACCGACCGGCATATTCGCGCGGGAGTACCACAGGGGTCGGTTCTCGGCCCCCTGCTGTACTCCCTCTACACCGCCGACGCACCGCGGGTGGCACGCGTGGAGTTAGCGCTTTATGCTGACGACACTGCGTTGTTCACCCGTAGCATGAACGCGGACGAGATGCGCCGCCGCCTCCAGCTCGGATGTGACGTCCCGGGTGCCTGGTCCACTAAACGGCGTTTAAAATTTAAAGCTGCGAAGAGCCAGGCCATCGTCTTCAGCAGAAAGAGGCTGCCTCCGGACCTACAGGTGGTCACGATCGTGGGAGGCCCCATCCCACGGTTGCGGACTGACAGATACCTCGGGGTGGCGCTCGGCGGCACTTGACGTCGCTGCCTCACGTCCGTGACGTCAGGGGGCGAGCAGTGTGGCGCCTTCGTGCGCTGTACCCACTGCTCAACCCTTCTTCCAGACTCCGTCCACGTCACGGCCACACTCTGTACCTGGCCCTGGTTCGGCCGATACTGGAGTGCACTGCCGTGGTGTGGGGCAACGCTGCCAACAGGCACATCGCGACGCTCCGGCGCGTCCAAAACTGGGCGCTGCGCCTTGCCCTTCACAAGCCGCCTTGCTACCCAACGAGGCTGCTTCACAAGGAAGCAGTCGCCCCGCTACTGCGGGATCGCTTCTGGCACATCGACAGAATGTTCTGCAACACTGCAGAACACTCTGGCAGTCGCCTCATTCGTGGGCTGGGCCGCCAGGTCCACCACAGGCCGACAACACTTTGTTCCGAACTCCTGAGGGAGTAACCAAACTCCCGCGGTGTCGATGACGCTCCATAGTCAGAGGGTAGCTCACAAAGATAGTCAACTCAGTTCGACGCTGAGGTCAGTGCACGAACAGCACACTACGCTGCCTACACTGCCCCCACACATGGCAGATGTCACCAGTGTTTCACAGCAGCAGCCTCGGCCGCTCAGTATTCGGACAGCAACAGCACGGCCCAGTAGAGAGTGCCACGGTAGCAGTGACGTGTGATCCGCATCAATTGCTTTCATTAACACTGTATATAGCAAGGGACACTCATTTGCATTTCGCCCATCGCTTGCGACCACTTATTGTAAATACGAGTTAGGTTTCGTCATTCTTCTTATTTGGAATAAAAACCATTAATGCGATTTTGCTTGAATTGTTGCATAGCATTCCGAAAACGCAGCATCCTTTAGGCACCCTATGCGAGGCGAGTGGACGGAATCCCACGTCTTTCGTTCTCTGACACCCACAGCGCCAAACTGGCTGAAGTCATACGATATTGAATTTGGTCCTAATTTATTTTTTTATTAAAGCCTGCAATGGGAATTCTAACTCAAACTTCAGAACGGCCGATGACGGGATACAATTTAAACATGTCTTCTCATAGATTTTAATTACAAGGCAGTTGGGGTTAATGAGCACAGGAATATCGTATTGTGTGCTGGAATGTACGTTAGGGTGAAGTTTGGCTTACTAGTTGATTCCCAGCTATATTTATTCACGAAATGGAATGAAATACTCAACTCCTGTAAACACTTATAATGTACAAAGTCCTTTCACTACGGATCCTTGAGGGGTGTTTGCTTTAACAATTTTAGGCAACAGTATTCCGTAAGGATTACGTTAAGTCAAAAATTCAAAATGGACACTCAAGTGATACAAAAATCCAGACACTTAAAGAGAGCAGAAGACAAAGTTACCAACTCTAGGGCAGACGAGCTGCGAAAACTGACATGCAGTCGACAATGGAAAGACATCAAGAAGCGTAATAAGGATCGCAATGCAAAAAGTAAATCATGACTGGATGAGGAACAAGGCGTTCCCTAACTGAATTTTGTAAAACGACCAGATATTTATCACTAGCGAAGTGCTCATAAAATGCTTCCGACAAATGAATTAACAATCGTAGATATTTCCTAATATGGAAATACTTACTATATCACAACTAAAATCTCATTTCAAGTGAGCACGGCAGTGGCAGTCACACTCAACAGACCCCGAACAGCGTTTGCTGACTTTGAACAAGTTTCAGTCTGTAGCAACTCCGAGGACAGAGACAGGCAAAACCTGGGAGGTGGCGAACTGACCAGTCGACGAGACGACTCTGCAGTGGCACCGAGCGTCTCCTCCAATCAGCAGACAGCAGACATGGTTTCTCTTTTCAGTATTTCCTAAGCGTCAAAAATTGAAACAGTCGTTTTTATTGTGCAACGATCTTCAAGGAACCAATTGCGAAGTCACTCTTTAAGAATGAACAAGCAGACAGAGCTCCTCCCCTCTGCTCCCACCCGCTAGACTGCCACCACAAGGCAGCCTCTGAAAAATTCTCAACGGCCATTCCAAGACCCAAAGGTGGAACCGAAGAGGGCCATCTAAATTTATCGATGTGCGTGCGTTCGTATTTACACAGACATACACACAATCTAGCAATCATACACGTTTAGGAAGTGTGGGTAAAGGTACGTAATATGTTGAATACCTGTGGGGCGGCGGATGAGTTTGTAAAAATAAATGCTTGCTGGATAAACACTTGCAAGTTGAATCAGTTTCTGGCTTTTAGAATGTTGTTAATGCTGTCTTTCGCCGTTCTCAACACTGGCTCTCTATTTACTTTTTGGCACCCAGAAAGTGATTTAATAAAACATGGAACCAGTAATAGAGATCCTAGTGCCCACTTCATTTGAGATACAATTATAGCTGCAACTTATAGCTCTGAGGAATTAGGAGATTGTCCGGGATTTCTAATCAAAAACGGTTTTCCAAAATAGTTGAGTATATTCTGAAATTCACTGATAAAAAACACAAGTATCCCTACAACCTAACTAACAGAGCAGTTCAGAGTCTAATGCGCTGATGCAACTATAAATGTCCGAATTAAATGTTAAAAAGAATGCTCGCCATAATTTGATGAAAATATTTCATCAAACGCCACGCTAAATATTTGGTAGAATGTCTGTCCCGCGACGGCACGTGAAAATACGACAATACGCAAACTGAAACTAGATAATGAAAATCATCCCAGAATTAACACTTCACATGAAATGTTTTGATGGTTCCGCATATCTCCAGTAACTTAATACGGCACCCGAGGCTGTTTGTAGCAGTGACACTGATGCGACGCGACTCCCGACACAGATGGCGTGTCATTCAGCGTCTGGAGAGAACTGGGGCCTTGCTTCCTCACGCAGTGTTCTTATATATAAAGCCGCGGTGCGGACAGCTAAGGGAACGCCTGATCAAATCGGCTGTCCCGACTAGCCGCTGGGCTAGTAACGCATCACTTCAAGTTACATAATAATATATAGCTTCTTTTGCTGATGGCCGAAGAAGCTCTTAATTTAAACGTGCATTCAGCACGCAGGTAAGTATTGATAATAAAATTTTGACGTGGCTAAGTTAAATATTTTGGGCGAGAGAATTAATTAAATTACACTGCACGCAGTAGATGAGCTCTGAACTGGCCCTTTTGAGATCCGCTATCGCTATAATTTTATAGGTATTCAAAAGAAACTTTACACATCTTTATAATCATAACGGACCTCCAACCTATTTCTAAACATCCTAGCCTTATTTACTAGCCTACTTAATCTATCTTGCTTCCTTCAGTTTTGAGACGAAAACCACAAAATCATGAATTTCCACTCAAATCTTAATATGTGAAATCCAAAGTACTGTTTTTATTAAATCATTATTAAAGATGAATCTAAATATAAATTTTGAAGTCTCTAGCTCTTTTCTGTTGCGCCAATGATTTTTCCAGAAAAACGTCCAAATTTAGAAAATGGCTGAAGTTATCGAACTGATATTTAACACACATTAATTTAGTATTATTCCTGACATGCTAGAAAAGTTTTAGGTCATTTGCTTGATTTTTAAGGTATTGCGCAACATTTATGACGTCAGAGCTAGTTACAGCAGACTGGCTGGCACACAATGGAAACTGATGTGAATTTACTACAGCGTGAGTAGGCTGCTTCCCTACATCACCCTCTACTTAAATTTTTTGTTTATGAATGTTAATGAAAAAAAAATTTAATTACAAAAAGGGAAGCAAGAGTACAGTTTAACTCCCTATGAAAATCAAAATTGAAATATAGACATGTAGAAACATTAAAGAAAACTGATTACCTACTTTAATTATTTAAATTGTGGGCATGTTCACTGCCTTTCAAACAATGTCATTACTCAAAATCTTAAGCAAAGTCAATGAAATATTTTGGCATACATATTGCCTTAGACAAACAAACACATACAAATTGAAAATTTTATGAAAATCTTAGATCCATTAAATACATTAAATACATTTTTACATACACAAATTCAAAGAAAATAACATGATACATAAACAGATGAATATCTCTTAGCAGTCTTTTCTAAACCTGAAAGAAAAGTTCACAAATAATTTTTACACACGTGGTTGTAGCCGCTTTGGCTGGCGTCCTACACTTCCATTCACAAGGGTAGAGGAGGGGAAGTTGCTATGGTGTGCGTCCTTCACGTTCTCTCTAAATTACATGGGGGAAAGGGGAGGGGTCACTGTGAGTTGTGTCCAAGTCACTCCACGCTTTCACGCAGCTACCAGGCTGCCATTATCTGGTTTGTCCTGTAGAACAAACAAAAAGAGTGCCTCAGACTCTGTTCACTTAACATCTATGGGTGGGTCACAATGAAATGGGGATATATACATTTTATCCTTTGATATTTTGTTGGAACAAAGTTAACAGAACTTTTTCGATATCACTCTCATGGTTACTTAATTGTCATAAAATCGTTAAACAAATGGCTCAAAACGCCTTTAGTCATGTATTAGAGAAAATTTATGCTCCTAAGGCATACAATCATAAATCCTATTTAATTTGAATTTATTATTTCTGGGCCGGAACACTGAACCAATGCTCGGTACATTCCTGATACATTTGCATTTTAAGCACTTAACTGACTCATCTTTGATTACCTTATTCTTAGAGATAGTATGAGTATGATTAGTGGTTGTTTTCTCAGCTTCTTTGTACATGTGAGTAACTTTTGGTAATAGTACAGTTGTGAGTATTCAAAACACACTACGTTTAGTTGACTACCAAATCCACTTATTGGTCCTCTGCTGCTGTCAGTTCCACATCTGCAATTAGGTACTTACTTACTTTGAAGTGTATTTATGCTGAGCTAAAATAATGTTTCACGTCTGTCAGTATGTTATTTATTTACTTTGCTAGTGTATGAACTTATTTAACACTCACTGTATTAACATTTAAAGCACAGGATAGCACATTTATTTCATATCCATAGTGCATTGCAGCTGATTAGTTTGCTCACGTGGCAATCCATTTCCACTCGAGCGGACGCTGAAACCTCAGGTAGTCTCTCTCAGACCTACCACTAAAGTGCATCAAGTAATTATGGACGAGCGTAATGCTAAATTCCTTAAACCTATAGGACACCATGAGCTGCTCTGTCTCATCTAACAGAAGGGTACCTATGGTCGCATTCACGCCTCCAACTCATAACCTCAATACGTGTAGGTGTATCCTGTCACACACTACACTAAAATAATGGCCAGCTCCAACCTTATAAATACTTCAGGGACGTGTCCTTCACGTCTTAACCACAAACACTACTCAATTCTATTACACTGCCATTCCTTGCTACACCAGGTGAGTTTAATCTTACAACTTATCTGCATATTTTTCCTAACACTAAGCAATCTCTTTTACTATTTCTTAGTTAGCTCTAATGCATACACTAGGTTTCACTACCACCTCAGATCCTGCTTGAACACGAATTTGTACTTTTTTTTTTTTAATATTATTGTGGGACCATTTCCAATAAAACAACACTTTGTAGTTACTACATTACCAGGGTACTATACATAATTGTTACTCAAATACATTTTATATCTTAATTACGTCATACTTCTCTATTGTTTGTCACTATTAGGTTTGTCACATTAGGTATTTTTCTTTGTCACTAATCGCTAGATAGAATGGTTACATAACTCATGGCTTGATAGCCATGACAAAATTTAATGTGTTGGGAAGAAGAGGTCGAAATTTTTGAGGACAGGAAAGAGGAAGAATGAGTGAGAACTGAAAGGGAAAGAAGATCTCACACAGCTGGGACTGCACAGCTGCCACACTGTGTAGAGGTTACAGAACAACCTCCTCCCTACAGCATTCATTGGTTTAATGCTGTAAAGAAGAGTAAGAAATTTTAGGTGGATAGAAAAGATGAAGAGTGAGTGAGACCTGAAAAGGAAAGAAGATCTCACACAGCTGGGACTGCACAGCTGCCACACTGTGTAGAGGTTACAGAACAACCTCCTCCCTACAGCATTCCTTGGTTTAATGCTGGCTTGATAACCATAACAGAAAATTTTATGTGTTGGAAAGAAGACGTCGAAATTTTTGTAGATAGGAAAGATGAAGAATGAGTGAGACCTGAAAGGGAAAGAAGATCTCACATAGCTGGGACTGCACAGCTGCCACACTGTGTAGAGGTTACAGAACAACCTCCTCCCTACAGCATTCATTCATAACCTTTGACCACGCCACGTCGATCTGAAAATACTTTATGATACCTTTTTAGAACCTGTCTCAGTTCTTCCTTCTGATTGGCTGAAATCTTATCGATTTCCTGCAATTTAGCTTCTATTTTGTCCAAAATAATTGCTTCTTCTTCTTCTTCTGTGTTCAGCTTACTTGTACTAAGATTAACATCCTCGTCCCAATACCTCCTATTTTTCAGAACTCGTATAGGCAGCTCCCAAGTTCCATCATCAGTTACTACATGTTTATCACTAAAAGGTACTATAATTACTCCGGTTATTCGCAAAACCATTTTTAACTGGCTTCTTTCAAAGTCAACAACACTCTGATATTTTGACAAGAAATCTATGCCAATTAAAACCTCAATACTGAGATTGTTTACAATTAAACATGGATGATCAATTAAATTACCATTAATGTTAAAGGGCAGCAAAGCTTCTTGCTTTACCGTTTTTGAAACCTTGCCAGTAGCACCAATTATTCTTAGTCCTGATACCCTCATTACTGTAAGCTTGTCTTTACCAGGTAATGCATCAAAGAAGGACTGAGATATTGCACTCACCTCACTTCCACTGTCTAAGAGACAACATACATTGATACCCAACATATTCACTATTATTATAGGGTGGCTTATTCTAGGTTGTACAGGTGGTTCCTCAAATTCATCTAGTAGTTCCTTTTGGATTTGTCTCCAACTAAAGTGATCGACATCTGTCTTCATTACATTTAGGTCACAGTGTGTAGGGGTTTCCTGAATTACATTCTCAGCTGCTTTTTCCAGTCGGTCTATTAATTTTAAATCGAAACACCGCATGACTTCATTACATTTAGTTTGCTGAACATAACCCAAATTACTGTAGTCTGAGCGATTCTGCGCCTCCAGACCGGGCATAACATTAGTTACAGCTAAACCACTTTCACCATTATCGTCGGTTTCCTTCTCAAGTGACAACTGGTCACAGCTACTGGGTTCATCAACCCCAAACAGCCTACCCTCTACATTCTCACTTATCTCCTGTCCTAAATCTATTAATACATTATCAACATCCTGCACAGGCACTTTAGATAAGAGCTCATCATCCTCATCGTAATATAAGCATGAATTTCTTCTGCTTCTTCACCTGACAATTCAATATTTTGTTGCTCCTCCCTATCGTTACACTGCTGAGCCTTCTCTTTCTCTTCCCACTTAGAAAGCGTCTCTAACACGGTATCTATCAAATACTGTGAGTGATCTAATATTTCTGTTGTATCCTTAGATGCTACCGACACTTCATCCACCTGTTCAGTTTGAGTATTCTGATCTGTCTTACCAATTCCCTTAACCACTGGCATAGGAAAAGTAACCGCCTGGTGAGCGCCAGTGTCCTCATAGACGGGAACTAGTTTTCCTGCCTCGGCCTACTGCTGTTTCCTTTAGTTTCATTATAGTTGACTGGCACAGCATTACTTTCCGTACTGTTGTTTACATGCATATTTCTGTTTGGAACAAAATTATTATCCCTTGGACGCCATTGTTGGTTCTGATAATTATTTCCCCAATTCCTACCTCTCTTAGGATGGCGAACACCTACTGTTCCGATGTTTACATTGTCATTTTGCTCGTTCCTAAAATTACTATTATTGTTATTGGCATTTCGGTTATTACGTGCTTGCTCCTCATTGGCAGCAACACGTTCTACACTTTCCAAATACTCAATGAAACGATCCAGATTGTCTCTAGGGGCTGATATAATTCTAGTTTGCCAATACCATGGCAGTTTGGCTTCAAGACCTAGTATAATCATTTCTGGTTTTAGCTTCTCCGCCAAATGTGACAAACGTGAAATCCATGACCTAGCAAACTCTTTAATTGATTCCTTGCCTGCATTGAAGCGTTTTCCACTCCAAAATTCTCTCAACACTTCATTTTGCTTATTGCTAGACCAATACTCATTAATGAAAGCTGTTTTAAATTCCGCTAATGTTTTACACTTTAACATAACATCAGCTGACCAACGCATGGCGTCACCTGCTAAATGGCTTCTAATAAACGAGATTTTCTCTCGTTCAGACCAAGTTGGTGGAATCACATCTTCAAAATCGTTCCAGAAATCTAGCGGGTGGATATTTGTATCTGGATCGAATCGCAAGAACTGCCGACACCCGATAAAAGCGGCGTTTGCAGCTACAACTTGTTGTATATTACCATTACCAGAAGTTACTGAAGCTATTTTACTCTCAATGTTAGCAATGTTAGTACTTATATTTTCTACTTTCATTTCAACATTATCTACTCTTTGCACAATATGAGTAGTGTCAGTTTTGATTGCTTCTACTTCTGCTTGACATATGTTTACTTTTATATTAACATCTTTAAATCTATCTGAGCACAGTTCAGACTCCGCCTCGATCTTTTCTGTTAACTTGTGCTCCAGCTTCGCATCTTCCATTTGGAAGTCTTTGCGAACCTCAGCAACTTCGGATTTAACTGTTTTATACATTTCAGAAAACTGTTGAGCAACCTTTTTCTTAATATCCTCATGATTGTAATCAATTTTACAATTCAAACTGTCTAGATCCTCTTTCAACTTATTGCAACCAGCCTTGAAAGTATCGTCCATTACCTCCAACTGTTTATTAAAATTAGTTTGGCTGGCCATAATCTCATACTTTAGTTCAGCATTACTGCTTTTGACCTCAGTTATTTCAGACTTTAATTCAGCATTGCTGGCAGCTATTGCTTGTAATATAACATTTAAATCAACAGCCCCAGCATCTTTGGGTTGCTCACGAGCTGGCTTTTTATCACACCCAGGTGACGAAAAACTAGCTCCAATATCAGAATCATCAAAAATACATGAAACTTCTGATTGATTATTCATATCCAACTGCTCCGTCTTAAACTCTACCATCTCTGATGACTGTTTCATTTTTAATTCATCAGAGAAACCATCATCCCATAAATTTACAATTTCTACTTTCCGCTTTACTACAGGGGTCTCTATTATTGAATCATTGCCCTTTCGCACACTACTGTCAGGAGACAATACTCCATTTTTCATATTAACATTACTATTTTCATGCATGTTTACACTTGAACCATTGTCTGGATTTACAGTTCCTTCAACAGACATGGGTTCTGAGATAAGTTTAACTTCAGTTTCTTTTGGCGGTTCCATCGCCGACAGTCATTTAGTGCAGGTTAGTAAAATTTTTAACAGCTTTCCACTTAACTTAGTTCCTTCTGCACGACGTATGGCGTTGCCGGCTCGGCGTACCAGGATTCCTGATGCGACGTGGCACGTTGAACTGCAGACGGCTCTCCGACGGCTGTTGTGTGTTTGCGTGGCCCGCAATTGCAGGCGCTGCGCCGGCTGCTCCAGTGAACGACTGCGGTGAGGCGAAACTGGCTTCTCGCGATGCCGGCAGCACCGCTAGACTCAGTGCCAGCTCCGTCAATCCAGATGCGTTGTTAATCCAATTGCGTCGTCCACATACACACGTAACACTTTCACTGCTTTATACTCAGTTGCGTGTCGCATTTCACTCGCGAATCCGAATAGTTAAAATTCACCTTCACTTAGTTGATTTCCCGGCCGATGCACCATATGTGGGGCGGCGGTTAAGTTTGTAAAAACAATTAAATCTGATTGCTGTATAAACGTTCGCATGTAGAATCTGTTTCTGGCTTTTAGAATGTTGTTAATGCTGTCTTTCGCCGTTCTCAACACTGGCTCTCTATTTACTTTTTGGCACCCAGAAAGTGATTTAATAAAACATGGAACCAGTAATAGAGATCCTAGTGCCCACTTCATTTGAGATACAATTATAGCTGCAACTTATAGCTCTGAGGAATTAGGAGATTGTCCGGGATTTCTAATCAAAAACGGTTTTCCAAAATAGTTGAGTATATTCTGAAATTCACTGATAAAAAACACAAGTATCCCTACAACCTAACTAACAGAGCAGTTCAGAGTCTAATGCACTGATGCAACTATAAATGTCCGAATTAAATGTTAAAAAGAATGCTCGCCATAATTTGATGAAAATATTTCATCAAACGCCACGCTAAATATTTGGTAGAATGTCTGTCCCGCGACGGCACGTGAAAATACGACAATACGCAAACTGAAACTAGATAATGAAAATCATCCCAGAATTAACACTTCACATGAAATGTTTTGATGGTTCCGCATATCTCCAGTAACTTAATACGGCACCCGAGGCTGTTTGTAGCAGTGACACTGATGCGACGCGACTCCCGACACAGATGGCGTGTCATTCAGCGTCTGGAGAGAACTGGGGCCTTGCTTCCTCGCGCAGTGTTCTTATATATAAAGCCGCGGTGCGGACGGCTAAGGGAACGCCTGATCAAATCGGCTGTCGCGACTAGCCGCTGGGCTAGTAACGCATCACTTCAAGTTACATAATAATTTATAGCTTCTTTTGCTGATGGCCGAAGAAGCTCTTAATTTAAACGTGCATTCAGCACGCAGGTAAGTATTGATAATAAAATTTTGACGTGGCTAAGTTAAATATTTTGGGCGAGAGAATTAATTAAATTACACTGCACACAGTAGATGAGCTCTGAACTGGCCCTTTTGAGATCCGCTATCGCTATAATTTTATAGGTATTCAAAAGAAACTTTACACATCTTCATAATCATAACGGACCTCCAACCTATTTCTAAACATCCTAGCCTTATTTACTAGCCTACTTAATCTATCTTGCTTCCTTCAGTTTTGAGACGAAAACCACAAAATCATGAATTTCCACTCAAATCTTAATATGTGAAATCCAAAGTACTGTTTTTATTAAATCATTATTAAAGATGAATCTAAATATAAATTTTGAAGTCTCTAGCTCTTTTCTGTTGCGCCAATGATTTTTCCAGAAAAACGTCCAAATTTAGAAAATGGCTGAAGTTATCGAACTGATATTTAACACACATTAATTTAGTATTATTCCTGACATGCTAGAAAAGTTTTAGGTCATTTGCTTGATTTTTAAGGTATTGCGCAACATTTATGACGTCAGAGCTAGTTACAGCAGACTGGCTGGCACACAATGGAAACTGATGTGAATTTACTACAGCGTGAGTAGGCTGCTTCCCTACATACCGAGCGTAATTAAAATGAGAATAAAATTCAGATCCGTTCCCACTGTGAACTTTGCCCCTGACGTGATAAAAAATCCAAGAAAACGCAAGCAGAAATAAGATATTCTCCAGAACATAACAAAGTTACTGCTCCCTTCCAACGTAAAAAATTTCTCTTCCCGAGATACAGCAATAATTATAAACGTCAACGTAATTCTCAAATCGTTATTTCTGATTCTCACCTTTTATAAATTAAATTAAGTACAAACATTGTAAGTTAAGTAGAAGCGAACAACGCTGAGAGTAATGAAACAACATATTGTCATTGTAGTATGTACTTAAATACTTTTCGTATAACTGATGCACAAAGGTAACGATTAGCGTCCGGTGTGGCAGAGCGCTTCTAGGCGCTTCAGTCTGGAACCGCGCGACCGCTACGGTCGCAGGTTCGAATCCTGCCTCGGGCATGGATGTGTGTGATGTCCTTAGGTTAGTTAGGTTTAAGTAGTTCTAAGTTCTAGGGGACTGATGACCTCAGCTGTTAAGTCCCATAGTGCTCAGAGCCATTTGAACCATTCTCTGACAGTGTGGACAATCTTGATTCATTAATGGTCTCACATACTGAGACTTTGTAATTAATCTTATAATTCTCTAAATATTAGCCCATGAACAATATTTTCTTACGGCAAGAGCTAAGTAACTTCATATGCTACTTGCGACAATCTTTTGTGTATGACTAGGACATACTGGAAGCCACTTCACAATCTTTTGCAATAATGTCGCTGGTGCGATAGATAATCGCGTCTCGAGTATTACGATTTGTTCGATCTTTTGTATCTAGATGGTCTCCATCGACATAGTGACTTTACGCATGTAATGTGTCCTTCATGCGACCATGATGAAGTTGCTAAAACAGTAATCTTCTGTTTTTTGGTACGTACAATTCTACGTCAAAGAAGAGCATGAATGAGATATGTGTTCAGATTTACAAAATAGTTAAGGTAGTAAACGCAAATAACATACCTGTAAGATAGTTATTGAGAGTAAACTTAAGCTTGAGCTTTTTAGAATAACTCTAATAACTATGAATGTTTCATTTACATCATGTCCACAGCGAGGCCATATTTTGAGTTAACATTTTACACTGTTTAATATCATATTTTTCAATTATTTTAGTATTTTTGTAATTTGAATTACTTTCACGTATTAGTTGTTGCTGTTCTCTTACATCACGACCGCAGTGAGGCCATAGCTTTGGCTAAATCATGTACACTTTCATTTTTGTGAGGATTTACATTTGTCTCTTATGCAAGAGTTTTCTCAATATAAGGAGTTTGCACAACTTCTATTATTAATTGGAAATAGTTTAAATCATATAACAGTCATGTCTTCGATATGAGTAACAGCCTTCAAGTATTATTCCTAGAAACTTCTCACATTTTACTAGATTAGTGTTACATGTGTTAAATTATTACTAATGTTATTACTCAAGAGCATAGAATACAATTATTACTCTCACAGACGTTGTGATAATTTCAGGAGGAACTTGTTCAAATTTATCCAGACTATTTAACAAAGAAATTTTCTAATATTTAATGGACACCAAATTTTTAATTCTGATTATACTTGCTGAATAAGTACGACTTCCTAGCAGTATACGTTGTGAAAAGCTATCAGCTTGGAATGTGTTCTTCTGTTTACTGCTCTCCAGTTTTAAGAGAGTCTGATGAAAGTTGCTGATTATATTTGGATATTTGACAAATTGTATAGATTCCGTTTGTTTCATCTCAGTTATCTGCAAGGGACTTTTTCTCTCACCTTTGAACCCGCTGATTGACTTTCGTTACGTGGTGTGATGTGATAGTGAACATGATAAGTTTAATATGCGCAATAGTGCCCCAGCCAACGAAGTTATTAGTCCCAAAATCATTGGCCATATAAAAGCAGAGCAGTAATGAAGGCTTCTTATTCATCTGTCCATGAGTATGGTATGGATAAGATGTTCGTCTTATAGCGTGAAATAATGTGTTGTTGAAAGTGCCTGCATTTACACGTGCTGAGGAATATTGCTGCTTTCACATGCACACACAAACAGGTGTGTGCCTCTGTTCACACACACACGTGTGCGTGTACGCGCGCGAGCGCTTGTGTGTGTGTGTGTGTGAGAGAGAGAGAGAGAGAGAGAGAGAGAGAGAGAGAGAGAGAGAGAGGGAGAGAGAGAATCAGCAGTAGTTTGTAGGTGTCAGACACTTTATTGAGAAGAAACCTCCCCTCGTGCCATGAATCTGGGCAAATCTAACAGTTATGCATTACGAAAAGCTGGCAGTGGGCGAGCCATGTTGGCTAGTGCGAATCTGTCTAGCTCAGGCTAGAGTGACTATTATGAATACTATTCTTTGAAATAGCTTGCGCTCTGTTTATGGAATGGCTTTGTCTTGCAGTCGGCTTTAGCAAGTCGGTATTTCATTCACCGAATAAGCTGTACCTGACACGACCTCCTAATATCCGTTGAGAAACTGATTTTTGAAGGTCTGTGCTAAGGACAACATGTGATTCTTGTTACTTCAGTCGATGCCCTTATGCGGATTTTTTATATATGAGGCACAGTAATAGCCCAAGTAATAAATCCTTTATGTTTTATTTCAAATCCATGCCAATGACGGATTCAGTTAAAGGAAGCACAGTTTTTGTGAGGTAATATCCGTTAGTTACTAAACAAGCCTTTTCCGAAGCATTTATTGGAGGTAACAAATTAAATACTGTCGTGGCCAATTCAATTTATATTTCATTCAGAATTAGTTGCCCATGATGAATATTCAGAAATACGATACTTTTGTGTTATTAAGCTACTTACTTTGAAAGGGCTGTTCCATTAATGTAATTACGCGTTTTGTGGTATTACAAGATCGCCACTGAGAAAAGATCATATTCTGTATTAATGCACAACTACTATCCATATCTTACTAATCAGAGGAAAGCTAGATCCTAGGAACATTCAAACTGATTTCAGTAAAAGGAAAGTTAACTAGCGGTAAATATTTTTAATTGCTCCAGTTGTCAGAAAAGTTCTAGGACAAGGTTTTTTGTTTCTGAGTCTGGAATACGAAAAAGGAACAAATGTTGTTTTATGTTACCCGGTATGTCTGCATTCTAGAAATGACCTCGGCCATGTTTCCGTGCTAACTAACGATGTGACATTGGTGTGCTTAGCAACACACTTGGCACATTACTTAAGCTGACACAATGGGTGCTTATCGTGAACAAAGAGTGAATATAAAGCTCTGTATTAAGTTCGGGAAAACCTCTAGTGAAACCTGGGCAATAAATGCAAGCGAGGCACTTTCAAGAACACAAAGGGCTTCGTGAAGACAGAGATTCGGACCAAGACGAACACGACATGGTCGCCCGTCTACAGCACATACCGATGCAAACGTGGAGCGTGTGACGCTTTTATTGCAAGCGACTTGCAACTGTTCGTGTGATATCTGAAGAACTCAATTTGAATCTTGATGTGTGTCTTACGATTTTATGCGAAGATTTAGGCAAACGAAAAAGTACTGCAATGCTCGTCCCTCACACACTAACATGCGAACAGAAAGATGAAAGACGAAGAGTTTCTGCTGAACTACTGGATAGAGTCATTCCACATTTCTGTCAAAGATTATTGTTAGTGCTTAGCGTTGGTGCTACCGTTAACATCCTCACATGAAGCGTCAAGTGCTGGATGGAGGGGTTCTGGATCATGAGCCTCCAAAATAGTCAAACGACAATCTTCGAGAACAAAGAGAATGTTGAACGCATTCTTTGATGCTAAAGGATTAGTTCGCCACAAATATGTTCCTCCAGGTCAAACAGCGAACCTAACTGCTTACATCGAAGTCTTGAAAATTTTGCGACAAGCAATTCGACATCGCCGCCCAAATTTGCAGCATTCACAAGACTGCTTCTTACCGCAGGACAAAGCAAGACCCCTTACTGCTTTACCTGTTATCGAGTATCTTGTCAGACATTCTATCATTGACATCCCGCATCCATCATATTCGCCCGATCTCTTGCTTTACGATTTTTTGCTTGTTTCAGCGAGTGAAGAGGTGACTGAATGGAGAGTTGCATCAAGATATCGCAGATATCCAATAGGCTGTGAGAAATAAACTTACAAGAACCACATTTGAAAATTTCCCTGCTTGCTTGTTGTTAAGACCTCCAGCAACAACGTTGGCAACTGTTTGTAGGATTGTAACTGTGAATCGGGGCTAGGATCATGACTTGGTAAGCACAGTTTTCTATTCTTTAAAATACCCTGTCCTGAAGCTTTTCTGACAAATGGACTATTTCAAACATCAATTATAAATTCCATTGCACATTTTTAGTGTCAGGGTCTGAGAATCGTCACTGGGAGTAGCCAGACACATTATAACAACTGAGAATTATCCATTTTCGCAGGGAAGGCAAACTTTATGCAGGACTTAACCACCACCAACTGTTGCACTTTAAAGTACAAGAAAAATATTGACTATACAGTGATCATACACTCTCTAATAGTTTGAAAACAACATCTAAGCCGGCCGCGGTGGCCGAGCGTTTCTACGCGCTTCAGTCACGAACCGCGCGAGTGCTACGGTCGCAGGTTCGAATCCGGCCTCGGGCATAGATGTGTGTGATGACCTTAGGTTCGTTAGGTTTAAGTAGTTCTACCTTCTAGGGAATTGATGACCTACGATGTTAAGTCTCATAGTGCTCAGAGCCATTTGATCCATTTGAACAACATATAATTGCAAAACAAATCTTCGTTTCATTGAATATAAAAATGTATCAGCCCGACAATTGTTCTATATATCATTCATTAATCTTCATTCTAAATGTCTCTAATTATAATTAACGTCTGAACAAAATATGTGTTGAGAAACACTTTTCAAATAAAGTGTGTCTTGGTCCTCATTACAGGTAATTTTTTAATAGACAGTCAATTCTCAGACCAAATTCTACAACCATGGTAGGCCGCTAAACAGTCACTTTTCACAACACCATCCACATTACTGTTGACGTTTATAGTCTTCCCTCAATCAAAGTAAAGCTGATAAGTACTCAGTGAACCCCGCCTCAGCAGTTCACTGTACGCTAGCGTTTTGTGATTACTGCGTTTCTCCTGCACTTATTCACTGTCAAATTTGCAGTCTTCAACCGTCTTTTTTGCTATTTTTTCTTGCTATCTTTCTACTTGAAATCTTCTTGTCTTGCATCGCTTCTTCTTCGTTGATAACATGAAGATCTGTGTCTATTCTTAAAACTCTGCTTTTCTCTGCATGGTCAAATAGCATTATTCTACACGTTATGATGATTCCAAGCTCTACGTAAAATCTTGTGACTTTCGTCACAAAGAAACTCCCTAACTTTCCCCGAAATTATCAATCTTTCAATTAAACGACTTGCCCTGTCTGTTCGTCATTAGGTTATCGAGCCCCATCATCGATTGACTCCTATCATTTGTCGATTCCTCCTTAACAAAATATTGCACAGATAAAAGATTTCCTGCTAGACGAAAGCGACCTCTATACGTATAAACGGCATACAATCCAAAGTGCTTGTAACATTAGAATATCTAAAATATTTCGTCTCTCATTTACATTTAAATACAAAATAACAAAAAACTAGTGGTAAAACTTATATCACATTATCATTACATATTTAATCAATCACTGAAAGTGCAGGAGAAAGTGTCCATTACAGTATCACCACGGAATAAGGAAAGAAGCAATCAGCGGGCATTTGCAGTTAACAGAGGAGAGATAAAGCAAACAGAAAAAATACGTTCCCAATTAACGGGCAAATATTTCTTTACGCACTGACTTGCTTCTTGATTGTCTTTTGCAGAATTGATTTCTGTAATGGACGTCTGCCACGATAACTGTTTGCTACCTTACTATACTCACATTCACTATCAGAGTTTCACGTGAATCTTTCAGTTTGTTCCTGTAAACATCATACGCATCACCAAGTATTGGAATCTACTGATTTTTTGATACTTTACGTCTCATTAAAATTTCGCACATACAACAACCAGGATTTGCTTGTAATGTTTGTAAAATTGTGTCATTCACTTTGCGTGGCTGTCTGAACATAAGATGTTTATCTCAGTTTTATTATGATTCAGAACAGAAGGTTTTGTTTTGGTTCGGATATTACGGCTAATTGTAGGCACCTTTTCTTTAGTTGGTTGCTGAAGCACAGTTCACTGTAAGACAGTTCCATGATATACTGGTGCTATTGGGTTTTTGTATGAAGTAGGACATTAATATTTACCGTGGGATAGAGACTTCTTTCTTCTGATATTTGTTCTTTTATTTTGTTACTGCGGTTAGTTAAACATTTCGAAGTCTCAGAAGCGATTGTTATTCGTTGAGTTACTCAAGAATGGCATTCTACTTGAATCGATGAATGACTTACAAAAGCATATGACTACCGTACTTTTTCTTGTGCCTTCAAACACTTGCGGACCGACGAAACGGACGGCTTCTTACAGTGTTATCTTATCTAGCGCATTTATTTCTGTCTTCAATTCGACGTGGAAAATAACTCTTACAGCATGTAGCTATGTAGTCGGTGTTCTTGCTTGCTTAGTAGTATGTCTGATGGATTAGTTTCGCATCAGGAAGATGTTGGTGCTATAATTTTAATTAATATTGTGTTTACACTGGTTGCTGGTGAGGAGGAAACTTAGTTATTAGTATTATATTAATGATCTCATTCGTAATCAGCCATATTACAGTCATCACAGTCGCTCAAGAAAGTTATAATTGAGCCCAAATACAGTCTGTTAAAGAATGTAGCTATCTGTACAGAGTACGGTCTAAAACAGATATAACACACATACAACCCGTTAAAGGACCCAGCAATCTACGCAGAGTTCAGTCCCAAACACATATAACACACATACAATCCATTAAAGGATGCAGAAATCTGTGCAGAGTGCGGTCCAAAACAGATGTGCACACATACATTCCGTTAAAGGATGCAGCAATCTGTGTTGAGAGCGGTCCAAAACAGATACAACACACATAGAATGCGTTAAAGGATGCAGCAGTCTGTGTAGAGAGCGGTCCAAAACAGACGTAACACACATACAATCCGTTAAAGGACTCAGCAGTCTGTGGACTGTGGCTCAAACCGATATTTGAACACTGAAAAAGTACTTACCAGGTAATTGATCTTCATCTCCTCAGAGGCACTTGTCACTGCTGCTGCCGCTGTCGCTGCTGCTGGTGCTGCCCGTACGCTCGATGATGCACACGAGAGTACAGTGATTGAACACTCAACGAAGAACAGAGGCAGACTGAGGGTGTGTTCGGTTGTGCTTTGGCTTATATAGTTTCTATGAGGTCGAATCACGTCACTAATGCAGTAGCCAATATGAGTGCAGCATTCTAGGGCTGGAGGGTGCTACGTCATGAATGAATGATCAGTGCGCTCCTGGTGGGAAAACCTCAGATTTCCCATTTGATCATTGAATTTCCAAGTGGTACATTCAGTTATCGAATATCATTAAAATTCGATTGGAATAAAGAACTTAGGTTATTCCTATGATAGATGCGCCACATGTGTTCAGTTGATAGGGTTTGCATATTTCTCCAAGACGATCTATGGCGCCAGTATGAACGTGCGGGCTAGAGGCTATGATGCCAGTATTCGCACGCTCGTGGACTATACATGTGGCGCATGCCCAGGTATAAACACCTGAGAGAGAAAGCATAGCTGCATCTCTCTTTCTCAGCACCTGACTACAGGTGTGACATGTGTCTCACGTACTGCGAGCAATGATCATGGATTACATAATGGGATCGTGCTGTGGCTATGTCCTAGATCACATGGCGAACACACTGTCTGGCGCCATCTTGGATTATGTCACAGATGAGAGCGCCCTCTGTTGGTGGCGATGTGTACTAAGTCAGTTGGAGTCCTGACCTCGTGGTGAACACACCAGATGGCCCTACTGCATGAAAATGATTAAACAAAGACTTATGTCCAAGTCCTTTTCTGATGAATCCTTAGGAGGAGGTGGCAGTGGGATGAATAAGGTTAGTCCAAGTGCCCTTTCTTTAAGGCCATTTTCTTAGCTTAGTAGAGATATGCGAATTGACCTTTGTTTACCACCAAAATTCAAACTTAGCTCCAGTTCGTAGGAAGAAGTGGCAGTTGGGTGACTTAGGTTAGCGGAGTTAGGCCAAGTGAGCTATGTTCCTCCGATTTTCTTAGCTTAGTAGAGATTACTGCGGTGTGATGTATTATCCTGCTGGAATTTGAACTTCCCGCCATTTTTCTGGGGGAAAGGTGCATGGCACTTTTCCGTCAAAATTCAAACCTCCTGCCAAAAGCAGCCATCTTGAATGACGCCATAGCCACCATCTTAGATGATGTCATGCGCTGTTGCTAAGTCTATACGCCGCCATCTTGGATGACGTCATCGCCGCCATCTTGGACACATCTGACAACAATGCAGAGTGGCCTTGTACCTTCTTTGTCCCAATACTCAGAGCAAATTAGCGTTATATGCTCTTAGAGGACAAATTCGCATGTACGAAAAGAGGTGATAACAAAAAAATAAAGTTAACTATGGGCTGGAGATGACTGAACTGAACACATATAGAAAGACCGTACCTGATGCCTGGGAAACCTTCTAGGAAAAGTATGCTTTCAGAATCACAATGGAAGGTCTTTGAAAAGAATAAAAAATATTGTCGCTCTGTTTCTTATTTTTTTTTTCGAAACAGGCAACAGGCCATATTGGAAAGAACCGCTGTTGTTAACAAATATTCGCGTATCACGTGATAAGGGCGTGCAGAACATGAAGTTTCACACGGACAGCTCGTGTAGGTGCGGAGTCTCAGAGTATAGGAGCGAAACATGAATGCATAGGCCAGGAGGAAATAGTTTCCACCACAATACGCTTGTCAAGCTTTGTTGGGCCAAGAAACGAAGCAAGTAGTACAACAATCAACATTGGCCGCTACAACTTGTGGTACGGGATGAACACAACATGCACTGAGGGGAACAAGAAAGATATACAGGCCGTGGCCGTGGGTGGAAGGGGGAAAGGCGTCTTCAGACCAGGGCCATGTGTAGACAGATCACTTCCTGTTCTGTCGGCCTAGAACAGCTTTTTAGTGAGCACTTGCGTTCACAGGTTTCGAAAATTTCGTAACATCTCCGGAGTGGACATCAGGGATTTCGGACCGAGTTAGTTACCTTCTGCGGAACAATTTAAAGAGGGCAGAACTGTACACGTCGCTAAGACAAAGAGAGTGGACATTGCCAATAATATAGCTAGGGAAAAGCATAGTTTTTCGTCTCACGAAAACTCTGTGCAGTTTCCGACTGCTGATTCAGTCAAGGCCTGAATAGTATTGAGGTTTACAGGTGCGCACAGCGTCGACGCGCTGCCTTCATCATACGCCACTGCCGACCACAGCAGCCGCCAACGAAGCACATTAATTATCGCGTCTGCTCAGGCGCTCAGTAAGGGAGTCACTAACACGTGTGTGCTCTTCAGTTCCGTTGGATATTAGAATTGTGTTACGTATCAGCTTCTCATTCCCTCGTATTAATGCTAGCCACGTATCGCGTGTGTGTTGATAGGGGATAAAACTAGGGAAAACTACTAGTAAATATATGTTATTGTTCAGCTGAAATACACTAGACAACTAGTCATATTGAAGTGTTGTGAATGTAATATTTTGGACGGTAAATTGTTTTGCGATCATGTTATTGTAAGTTACGCTAAGGGTTCTTTTCTCATGTAGAAACGCTTTTGAAAGGTTGTATGTGTTCACGTTTGTCACGATTAATTTCATTTAGTTTGTGATTTCATTGCCAGGATCTTCGTAATTGTAGAGGATTTTCCAACGTTACCAACTACACACTTGAAACCAATATGTATGGTGATTCTGTAATAAAAAGAGTTCGCACAGGTAACAGTTCGTACAGGTTTGTGTGTTTTAGAGTAGAGTCTGCACCTTACATACTGAAATATTTTAGGGTATGACGGCTGCTATTGCGATGTCTAATCGTGACTTCATCCGGGATCTCTGTATCTTGCAGGGCCTGGGTTCACACGTACTTTAGTTCTGCCAAATATCTCCATGCGTGGCAAGTGATAAGGACGGGTCATAACGATCTGGAGAGTACATTAGAAAGTAGTTGTGTATTTACCTCATCATTACTAGACAGTAGTGTATTTCATACATCATTTTCCACTCCCTCATTCAGGACATGCAAAGCCACATTGTTTAATCCTTACTAAGCTCAGATAACGTGCGCGTGAGGAAATAGTGTTTATGTAGTGTTTATTTCGTTTACATACAAAATGCTCTAAAATGTTCCAAGTAGATCAGCATGTAACTTCCTGTCATACAGCAAAGACTCAACTACAAAATGGTTCAAATGGCTCTAAGCACTATGTGACCTAACTTCTGAGGTCATTAGTCACCTAGAACTTAGAACTGCTTAAACCTAACTAACCTAAGGACATCACACATATCCATGCCCGAGGCAGGATTTGAACCTTCGACCGTAGCGATCGCGCGGTTCCAGACTGTAGCGCCTAGAACCTCTCGGCCACCCCAGCTGACAGACCCAACTACAGAAAGAGGCAATAATACAATGTGTTCAATCAATTGTTAGCGAAATACCGACTAAGCAAATGCAAAATCCTTCTATTGTGATACTTGAAGAGGAGCAATCATCGATATCACCACACGGGAACCGATCGCAGGCTCCCGGCATCTGGTGGAGCCAATGGAGCGCGCCGGCTGCGCCACACCCTCAGCAGCTCAGCTCTGGAGCTGCAGTGCAGGACGGCCGGCGGCAGCGACTCGCAGCCACCCCACCTCGACACCGCATTTCCTGCTGAAATGTCGCGATCCTCGTGCTAGTTGACACTGTAATAGCTGGACTCTTTTTCTTACTGCACTAACTGTAGATCTTCATACGTTTGGAAAAACACAAGTCAATTTTGTGCTTATTGAGTTAACTAGTTCGCTAATCATTTGCGGTCCAGTCCAGCTTTCCTACGACGACAGTTGCAGCACCACTCAGCAGCCCACCTCTCCTTATGTGTACAAAGTCGTACAAAACAAAAGCCTCGAGGATAGGTGTGTCTCTAGGCGAAACTACTGACTGCTTGGGTTGATATATTGCAAATTTAATAGCTGGAAAATTAAGTGACGACGGATCGCGACAAGCTCATCTGGTGCGCTGCAAAATTTAGCAAACAGCAAACCACTGTACAAAGCATATTTAGTTCACGGGTGGATGTGTGTGAGTAATTGTACACAGAAAAAAATTGTGTAGTCTATCAACGTTTTCGTAATCTGAGGTATCGTTTCGGTCGGTAGAAGTCGGTGGACTTTGTGGCTCCTACATGTCTTTGTTAGGTAGTAATAGTTGTTTATTTCAAAGAGTACATTATTTGAGCGTGGGCTACTTTTAGTATGAGCTTGCACTTCAGCTTGTTATGTCCGAGTTCAGTGCGACATTTCTGTGCTAATGCGGATCATCGGCACAAAGCTAATATTGTCAGTACTGCACAAAGTGATGGAATGCGATTCTCCCTGCGCAATCTCTCCCCCATCTTTCAAAAGTCATTGTGCTCCTACCCCTGTAACCAATAAGTAAGGAAGTTGTGTTTGCTAAAATTTTGTGTATTAAAATGCAGCAGTAATATGATGCTTCTGTTTTGGTATGGTGTGGCTAATAAGCTTAAACAAAAAAGCGCTATTGTTGTTCAGTGATCTTGCCGTGTATATGATGAAGGCTGAAGAAGCAATTAAAATATTTACAGTAATCTAAAGGTCATTCCATGGTTATCCCATGTGCTACATCGTGCAACTGAAACAGTACGTCCAAAATATGACATTGTGACTACCCTAATAAAGTCTACAAAGAAAGTAAATACACGCATAAAACACAAACGTATGATACTTTTGCTAGCACTAAACACATCATATGCTGATTTTTTTCCATTCAACATATTCTTGAACACACCTGCCCACATTGCCTAATTTGGGCTCATACTGTCAATTTAGCTTCGTCACTGAAACCTATTTCAACCAGACAGAGTACCTGAATAAATGGTGTCATCTTCACTGTGGTAATTATGATGTAGGTAAGTCGAAAGAGACTGTAAATTCCCACCAAATTTGTTGAAATTAACGTCTGTTTACCTGATTCTATTCAAAACTTACGTTTTTGACCACTTTTTGATTTTTCTTCTTGGATTTAGGCCGAATACTCAACTAAAACCACTGATGCAGCTAAGATCAAAGTCACACGCACTGAAGAAAATAATTTTTACTGATTTACATGAACTCAAATTTTGCACATTTGCCTGTGACAATAGCGAAGTTGGGAACCGCAGGTATGCCACAGGAGGCATCATTGACAGTCATTCAAGCTGCTGGAAAATCTTTGGAATCATCCTGTGGAGAACTGTGCGTCGCAGAAAAACAAGCCGAATGAAGCTATCAGTTGGAATACTTATTATCACTTTATAAAGAAAAATACTTTAAGGCGAAAACACAAAAGTATTTTAATTTGTTCTGCCTTTTTCTGATCTGTCTTCATTTAAGTATCTGTGAACAGATATGCTCTGTCACGTAACTAAAGAAGGTCAGTGGGAATTGGTTTTTGTATAACGTTTCTTGGAGACAATAGAAATAAATAGAGTACTTAATTTCTGATTGGTTTTTGCTAGCTGTGGGTAGTGCCGATAGCTCGCTAATCACGCCTGAGTGTGTTGCTGCTGCTGCATCGTCGAGAAGCCGCCTGGGCCGAGCCTCCTGCGTCTGGAGCGTCCTGACCGAAGACTGTCCCAGCTGTGCGCGGAACCCGAAGTGTCTGTACCAGGCGCAAGACGTGGAGAGTATCTGGTGCAGACAGAGTCACAGGTGTCCTCTCTGTCAGCAGAGCCACAAGTCGCTCTACTCAGAGGAGAATCGGTAGCAAAGTTCATGATGATGATGATGATGATGATGATGATGATGATGCTTGGTTTGTGGGGCGCTCGATTGCGCGGTTTCCAGGCTTTTACAAATTCCCAATCTTTTCACTGTCCAGTCACGCCATTTCCTCAGTGACGATGCAATGAGGAGGACAACACAAAAACCGAGACACCGGGCAAAGAAAATCCGTGACCCAGTCGGGAATCGGACTCGACACCCCGTGATCCAGAGGCAGCACAGCTAGCTACTGCGGACTAGGACAAAGTTAAGAGCGCAACAGTTCTGCAGATACTTCTCTCGTCTCGAGCAGCAGTTGACAATCTGAAAGCAATACTTTTGTTCTGTCAACGAAAATATAAAGCAGATGTCGCTGTACTATCACGACGACGGTGCTCCAGCCAATTTGCGTGTCTTAAATTTCGGGCATTTTTGCGCTGTTTTCTAGTGTGGGAACATAAAAAGAAAAAAAAATTGATAAAAATATTGGGCTGGAGCCGAACAGGTAGGGACTGATTGTGTCTTTCAGAAAATTTACGAGATCACTACCTCCCCTACAAAGCTTTCTCTCAAAAAATGGCTCAAAAAACTGCCCCTGTTATTTACGAAATGCTCTTTCCGCTAGCGAAACGTTTCTCAGATTGTCCCTAGCAAAAAATGTTACAGAGTGCGCATCGCTGACAAAGTCTGTCACGAAGTAATGGAGCACAATGAACTTGTGCCTCCAGCACCCGTCTTTCCCCTGCCCAGCCTGCTGCGCCCCCCCCCCCCCCCTCCCACCACCGTCACAGGGGCAGGTGCTTCCCCTGCCAGCACAGCCAGCAGTTCTTAGGGCGATGCTTCTGTTGAACTGCCCTTCTTGCTCTATGGCCGCCACAGTACCCAGAAATCGTCTTACCCCACATCCAGCACATGTAATGGAATACCTACAAGCGTCGAGATGGAAGAAAAGCGATAAATCATATACGCAAACATTATTGTTCAATAGAAATTGAAAATAAAGTTGCGTTTCCACAGTATCTTCGATTTGCACTTGACTTAATTTGAAATGTAATTGATTTCCTTATCAGACTGACTCTCATTTGCATACAAATATGTGGCTAGTTCGCATAATGACCTATTGCAGAATGAAAAGTGACGAGGCCTGCTGCCTCGACGCTTTCAATCTGTCATATCCATCAGTTGTGCAATCTTAGAACATTTTCTGAGCTCAGAAGTAAGGACGTAGCTCGAACGGAATGCCAAGCAGCATTGATTCCGGAAACATTGATCACGTGAAACACAACTCTCATGTCCCTTACGTGGCATCCTGCAAGTCTCTCTAAAAAACATGTGACTCAGTAGAAGCTTATGCGTAATACAGGAAATTCGGTAGTACGTAGCATCGAGCTAAAGTTGTGACTGAATTGAGAATTTCTCGATAGAAAGATAACAAGCTTGTTGCTTTGGTTTGAGAAGCCTCTGAAGACATAGATTCAACTTCACGTGTGTTCCAGGGAAGTGTGTTGGAAGTCTTGCTGTTCCTCTTGAATATTAATGTTTTTTAGACAGTCTTGTAAATAACTTCAGACTTTATGTACACGAAGCATTCATCTGTAACTGCTCTGGCGTATCGTCGAGCGCCGGCACGCCGGTAAAGAACGCTAGAGCTGAGAGGGCGTGAAGGAGGCGTGAGCCAATAGTTGCTGACCGACCTCTCTACAGGACGACATCGAGACAGCAGCGGCCTCCAGGAGAAGAGAACATGAGCGCCGCCCCGCCTGGCAACACCGCCAGTTGAAGACCAGCCGTTCTGCGAGCTCTACAGCACAGATTTAGGAAGTGTGTAACTTATCTTGTATAACGAATTGTATACACCGAATTTACTTCTTATTTGTCTGTTGCCATTTGTTTGCGACCCATCATTGTCGATTCTCAAAATTAAGTATTGTCATTTACCTTACTGTAATAAAAATTCGTTAATACGATTTGTTTGAATTGTTGTCTAGCGATGCGACAATGCATGTCTCCTAGGCACCCCATATTCGACGAGTAGGCAGGACACAATAATAACGAATTACTGTCCGAAAAAATCGGCCAAATAATCATTCGGATCTTGATAAGATTTTAAAGGACTGCAAAGATTGGCAACCCCCTTTAAACATCCAGAATTGTAAAACAACCTACCACACAATAAGAAAAGGTTCAACATTCTATAACTATAGTATCAACGATTCTCAACTGAAATCGGTCGAAGCATACAAATACCTAGATGCAGCTATTTGTTGAGATGTGACATGGAAGGATCACGTTGGCAGCTGACAGACTTAAGGCAATGTAATCGCTAAAATACAACACTCCACTACATGTTGCTCTTGTGGAGGACCCGAGGACAATACTGCTATAAATATAGCGCCCGCATAGACCTCTAAAACAATTACAGTTCCAGCTCTCCACACGTCAATGGAATGCGAAGAGGTCGTTATAACTGATGCGGTGGGAAGGACTCTTTGCCATGCTCTTCACAGTGGTTTGCATAATATGGATGTAAATGTAGATACGGATGACGTCGAGCATCTGCTGATATCTTTAAAAACTGCCGGGCAGTTAACTTGGCAGATAATGCTGGTGAATTGCAGATCGGAATAATATATCGAAGAATACAAATATTGAAGATCGACAAGAAGATAATGTCGAAAAGGAAACTTCCAGAGAAGCGATTCTGAAGTTGTGCCGAGTACTGGGAGGCAAACTATAGAAAATAATAACTTCCTTGCATTTTTTTGAACAACAAGAAGTCTTCCACAATGTTCCATAGAGGAACATGTCCTTAACTCTTAGAAGACTGAGTCATAACTACAGAGGGAGAACAAAATTATGAACCACCTATAAAATGTAAGAGACAATGTTAAAAGTGAAAGATAAAGAAGGAGAGGTCTAGTTAAGAAGGGTGGAAAGCAAGTTAGCTGCTTATCAGCTACAATCGTCAGCTTGCACGAAGTATGGAGAATGGAACATCGTGAATATGGACGAAAAGAAATTGCAAGAATTTGGAAGGTGACGGAATCCAAAAATTGTTCAAACTTATTGCGTAGATAAAATACGTACCGAAGAATATGAAATAGAGGCATGTGAGGAAAACATTCTGTGGAAGTCCTTGAAGATGAGACAGTTTGGTTCAAATGGCTCTGAGCACTATGGGACTTAACATCTATGGTCATCAGTCCCCTAGAACTTAGAACTACTTAAACCTAACTAACCAAATGACAGCACACAACACCCAGCCATCACGAGGCAGAGAAAATCCCTGACCCCGCCGGGAATCGAACCCGGGATCCCGGGCGTGGGAAGTGAGAACGCTACCGCACGACCACGAGATGCGGGCTGAGACAGTTTACTAACAAGGAAACCTTGAGTATGAGGTCGCAAATGGCCTATGATGTTTACGGCATTCGACGCTCCACATGTTGTCTACCATGCAGCCACAATTTCGGCATCTATTGGCAATAGAGGGCGGAAATGGGGGGGGGGGGTATCTAATGGTGAGCACAGCATGAGGTCACGGAGCGTAGTTGAACTGCTTAGTCGAAGAGTAAATCACAACAGTGCTGCAGTGTTAACGGTGTCGATGCAAAGCGGAGTAATGGCAGCGTGTAGCGAAGCAAACATTGCATTATATCTACACCAACATTTGCTGAAGTCACAAAGGAACCCATGGAATTTCGCAGAGTGAGAAAGAAGTGGCAGATGAAATATTAGCGTTTCTGCAAGATGAGTCGTAAAATGCGTGCTGTCGTATATGCTCGAGTGTGGGGACCGTGCACATGATAATTGCAATGATGACGATAAGTGCTTAAAAAGTGAAACACGTTTTGGGCCATGTGCATCATCATCCATGAGGGACAGGGAGCGACAAATCCCGTCTCCAGTGAAACATACTAAGGGGCAATCGTTGTCCAAAAGGCGGGTACTAAACATAATTACGTACATGGAAGATAACCCGCAGCAATGAAAAAAAAAAGAAAATAAACATTTATCAACCGATCTCCAGTACGTTCGCAGCGGTATGACAGTGTAGTGCATAAGAAAAACCACCGATATTAAAGGGAGGACAAGATACACTTGGTACAAAAGCGGGCCTTCGCGCTGTTCAAGGATGTGAGATACTATTTACAGGATGTGCATGGCAGTGACCTATTGCGTTGTGCACGTCAAATTGCGCACGACATTCATTACAATGATTTCAAGAGAAGCAGTAGATGGCTGCGTAACTTCAAACTATGCGTCAGCTTGACGATGCAGAGCAAACTGCGGAATCGGCACGAAAATTTGTAGAAGACTTTATTCAACTCAGACCAAACAGAATTTGAACAAGAAATACATATGAAAGGAACACTGTAAATTAGAGCCACCGAGCGAGTTTTATCCAGCTCAACTAACATCGATTACTTAACACATTTACATTCAATTATGCCGACATTTAATCTGGATAGTAGATTGTCTGGAAAGTTTTTTGTTGGGCTGCGAGAAGTTGCTGGTGCTCTGCTCGCTACGGTTCTTTCTCGTGTGCGTATGCTTGCAAGAGCAGTAGGGAATATTTACGTTACAGCAAGCGACGGCGGAGAAATGGGTGTAAGAGAACCAGCTATGGTATGAACATTGCTTTTGGGCAAGGGCTGGTCAAAATAACTTGTTGTTTATTGATTTCTGCTTTTCTTATAAAAATCATCCTCCTTTAAAGCGTAATATCACTCCTGAAAAATGTACTACATTTGAGTTCTACCACCTGGAATCATTGGAAAAATTCAGACTCTGTATGTTTGCTTTTTCCGTGATGTAAAACAAGAGTGGGTCCTAGCTGAACTTTCCGCACAGCTTTTAACTCCAAAGAGCTCGCCATCGATCTTGATGGTGCAAACCATTGTCATCTGTGTGGTGCGCCATGTTTCATTCTGTGTCCATGATGCAAGTTAATTGTTTGTTTTGAACGTTTCTTGAATGTTTATGACGTCCATTTGGTAAAGTGTAATACATACGTCCCATAGAACGTTGATGTCTACGTCTCTGGGACGCTGATTTCCTGTCTCCGTCCTGATGTATATGGTAAGCCGTCACCAGCTAATATTTTTCCTGTCACAATTGTTAACACAACACTTTCAAAAGAGTTTTACTAAAGACTGAACTTGCGACCTCGCAACCAGTGGGTTCCTTGGGAGACAACTGCTATGGCGTCCATCAGAACATATCGTGGCGCTAAGGAAGCAATAGAGGAGGACGTCGAGTGTAGTAGATAGGTATAAATGCAAAGTATAGGACAATATGAGAAGAAATGGTGGAGAGCATAAAACCAGTAGAAGTTTGACCACATTTAAAACTGCAAAAGGCTGGTCAGATATTCAACTGGAAGAGCTGTCGAAAGCATGAGCCAACAGACTAATTGGTAACTCATAGTGGGGAGGAGTGCATTCTGTCCCATATTCTTCACCTCCGAGAATACGATGCCCGACGAAGAAAGTGAGGGGCTCAGGAGGGGAGGTGGAAGCGAAACGAAAAGTCGCAGGTTGAGGAGGTGTGTTTTGTTATTTTAACGATTACAGAACCGAATCAAATTTACGAAGAAGTTGCCAGTACGAGCCAGCTTATAATTATGACGTTGCATCACCTCTAGCCTGGATGCACGAACTGAGTCCGTGGGGTCGGGTGTCATAAGCCCCTCGTGCCCTCTCCTGAGACTAGCTGGCCCACAACTGTTGCAACTGGCCAGTGATACCCAGGAAACGGCACTGGGACGGACTTGCGTCCGACCTGGTCCATCACGTGCTCTATTGCGCGCCGATCGTGGGATCTCGATCACCACGGGTGTGCCTCAACGTCACTCAGTTTATGGAGGCACATGCCACTTATGGATGAACATTGCCCTGTTGGAAAACGGTGCCACAACCACTGCGCGACAGACGTTACACGTCAGGACGCAGGATGTCCGTGACGTACTGTTAAGCCGACAGAGTTCCCTGCATCACTACCAGCCGTGATTGAAGCCTAACCCGACGGATCCCCACATCACGAAGCCGGGAGTGACACCACTGTGCCCCTACTGAATGAATGGGACTTCTCCCCAGGCCGCCGCCATGCTCGTCGACGATGGTGATACCGGGTAATGTAGACTCGCGTTTCGTCTCTGAACACAGTGCGACGCCGTTCGTCAGATGGTCAGGGCGCGTGCCGAATGCAGCCGTTCGTGCTTTGGTGCCGGCAGCAGCCAGTGGAGGCAACGGTAATTCCCCCGTCTGGCTGCTGTCAGTCTCCTATCAGTGGTGCGGTATGACACAGAGAACTTCTGGGAGTCCATTACTTGCTCTCGGATGGCAGGCCCTAATGTGAAGCGGTTACTCTGTGCTTAGTGTACAACACTCCATTCTTGTGGCGTGATGTGGTCGACTGGAACCGTGACGACGAGTACGTCTACCCTCCAGTCCAACACAGGGCACTGTCACATCCAGCTGCCACACAAATCAGGATGTTGCGTGAAATGTAGACGCGCCGTGAGGATCCCTTCAAAGTTTGTCAGGTGCTGATAACGCTGTCCCAAAAGCGTGCGCCGCCTCTGTGTCCCTCACAGTGATCACCCCCCATCTGAGCCCGCTCAGGCCTTTCGTATACCCTACCACGACCAGTAATTGCACCAAACACGGAAGACACGAATGCTTAATGCACTCTGCTGCCGTTTCTACCTGTCACACAAAAGTGCAACAGTAACACGCAACATTTACATATGTTTCTTCAAGTTTTCCCGGTGGTTCGAATGTTCCGTAAGTTTTCGGGAGTTCACCTCGGAATTTATTGCCTCTTGTAACGATATTTCGGCAGTCAACCTTTTAGCCACTCTCGACGTGAGTCGCCTGCAAGATTCTTAAAGCACTCTGCACTGTGAAATAAACGCACGTGCGTAAATTTTAACATTCTTTGTTCGGAGAATGTCAGTCACAAATTAATCTTTGCTCGTCTAAGAGTAAAACAAAGCTAGTGCAGAGTCAGCGAGTCCACAGTACTTACAAATTATTTGGTTTATTCGATGAAATGATGAAATTACGAGACACTGGTTTCTAGTGGGTGAATAGCCGAAGCAGTGACTTTTACTGGCTGAGAACACATGCTGTAGTAAATAAAAGGTGGATAAAACCTTTGAAAATAACTGAATGTACAGAAAGATGAAAACAATAGTGGAATGGGTACGTAAGTTTCATTTTATTTCGTTATAAATTAAAAGAGAAATAAAATGTTTCGCACTGTACAAAACAAAAGACCACCTCCGCCGCACGCAAATGTCCTCGAATTAAACAAAAATTTTCTAAAATTACATTTCTCGAATGCACGTCCATCTACCCGCTAAACATCAGCCCTTCAATTCGTCGGTTTAATTAATGTTTCCATTCGAGCGTACAACTTACTATGTCCTCCCATTGTCCGTTCAATTGCCCACATGTGCAGCGTACCTAGATATCATTTTCATTACACGAGCTAAGACATACTCAGCTCCACTCTATTCCTAGACGGTACGTGTGTTCATCTTATGTAACTTACGAGTAATTGTACACTGTGAATAACGAGTGAAATGTCAGCAAATAATTGTACCAAGGATACTCAAGTGTCACGTCAACGGTGAAAGTAATAAAGTGAAATGTCATCAAGAATAACAACCACACGTGTTGTGTGGCTCTAATGCAATATACAGCGTGGTCCATTGATTGTGACCGGGCCAAATATCTCATGAAATAAGCGTCAAACGAAAAAACTGCAAAGAACGAAATTTGTCTTGCTTGAAGGGGGAAACCAGATGACGCTATGGTTGGTCCGCTAGATGGTTCTGCCATAGGTCAAACGGATATCAACTGCGTTTTTTAAAATGGGAACCTCCATTTTTTATTACATATTCGTCTAGTACGTAAAGAAATATAAATGTTTTAGTTGGACCACTTTATTCGATTTGTGATAGACGGCGCTGTAATAGTCACAAACATATGGCTCACAATTTTAGGTGAACAATTGGTAACAGGTAGGTTTTTTAAATTAAAATACAGAACGTAGGTACGTTTGAATATTTCATTTCGGTTGTGATACATGTACAATCGTGTTCAAAAATATCCGAACGACCTGACTTGCATATCGCCTGAATCGGATGCAACCCGCATAACGCAGCTGTCTAGCAGGTCCTCTAATCGTTCCTCTGTATAGTCATTGGACAATTGAATATCGTTCCAACAAGTCACCACTAGAAAACACAGACCTGTATCGCAATAACTCAAGATGTAAAGTAATACTACGATACTACAAATATCAGGGAACACCTTATCATAGATAAGACTGTCCTTAAGGCTTGTAATCTCACATTTATTACAAAAAATGACATACCTGAAATGTTACCACTCTCATTATTACGTCAGATAGTAAGTTCGTCGCATTCATGATTTCCTCTTCAAAGTAACATACCGTACTTATTACTTAACACAAAATGCCATTAAAAATTTAAGTTATTCACGACCAGCTAATTGAGAATAGGTATGAACTTCAAATGACACGACGGATCGTCTGGTTGTGCATATGGATTCAAACCCAGATCAAGCAGACTAAGCAAAGATTTCGTGACTGACGCAAACTAACAGTCATTCCTGAATGGGCATACAGAGAGTGATATACTTCGATTTCAGATAATATCAGTTAGCAAATATCAACTTTAAATTAAAAAAGGTAAACATTTTTAACGTACGTGAATTCCACCCAGCAACTGTTGTCACTGTTAACGAATTACGCGAGATAATAAAAATTACTTCTTCACAAATGACTTACTTGAAATGCCGTGAAGTAAAGCTTTGTGTTGGACAGGGATTCGAACCCAGAACCTATTCGGATTGTTATCGAAGCACAATCAACTGTGACATATCGGATTTTCTCGGCAGTAGCGAGATGTTTTAACTAAAATGACGAGATTAAACATTAATTTTTTCCTTCCCAGGACACTAACCCGACACTTATCGCTGTTATATTCTAGAGAAAACGAACGTTAAATACGGGTTTGTTACGCCAGCAATGACACGTGAGCATGTTTGAACTAGAAATAATATGACGAAGAGTTCTGTGCTTACTGGTAATCGAACCCCACACATATCGTTGTTGACTACACACAAAGAGACGTAGCTACCGAATTTTTCTCCACCAGCAGCTCAGAATCACATCCTTGAACTTACAGTGATCTCGCAAATTGTTCTGTGTCTCACTGGGAGTCAAAAACGTCAGATATCGTTAGTGTTGACAACGAATGAAAATATGTCAAAAATCAAAATTATTGTCCACCAGCAGATAAGTGTTCTCATTTTAGAGCTTGATAATACATAATGAAAACTTTAGTGCCCGGCCAGGATTCAAACCCATTCACGCGCAATATGTGGAGATGCTGAAGAATCTACAGTTTTGAACAAACAACAAATTGTAGTCGAGCTGTATTGTCACGAAGAAGTCAAATTCCGCGTTAAAGGCGGTCTGAGTTGTATCCCCAGTTTAGAACCAATTTTATCGACATACAGAAGCTCAAATAAAAGACGGAATAATCGTCCCGTGACCCTACATAGCGTTTGTTTCATAACTAGAAACAAATAACTATTATAAGGAAGGATACTGGTGATAAGAGTTTCTACATGTCGCCACCCCTGGCTCTATTGTGGTTCAACCTAACGTCTACTTGGTAGAGAAGGAATATCATGTTTCATGTGAATTTCAGACCACAATGCCATTATACCTTCTTCACTTGGCGTAGCCAGAAGCGGATAGAATCTCTCTCTCCCTGACAAAATTTTTCAGCAGAAGCTGGAATCCAACCTGGACCATGAGTACACGAATCTATTAGCAATCCAACAGACCATCCTCGGTGACTCATTTTTCTATTGTAACGCCGTTGCGCGACACTGGATTAGAATTCTGACACACCGGCTCCCTGTAGTAGTTTGCAGCGTGTTCAGTACATTCATTAACTTGCTTGACCCAATCACCATGAATTAGCTGCCTCGGCTACCGAGTGCATACATTCGACTCTATCGTGTAATCGCCGAAATAAAATCATGTAACTGCCACCTGCACAGAACTGCCAACACTGTATTATGCAGAAATTTAAATGGGAAGTGTTCCTTTCCACTTGAGCTACTCTATTACGCTACTTGTTTGTCGAAAACGTCGTGCAGTGCAACAGAAAAGATGTAACCGTCTGTCTCTCAGAAGTCTAGATCCGTCCATATGCATTATCTCACAGCAGTGAGGAATGTATAAGTTCTGGAGGAATTGTTGTTGACTTCTGGAGCTGCTGTAGCTATGTGTCAGCTGGTAGCGTCATGGTAAGTGTCGCGAGTTTGAATACATTCGCTGCTGCATTTCTTAAAACGCAATTCAGCTGTCTGCTGAGGTTTTCAATCTAATGGAACTTTGAACATAATTCCCTTCACTTCTAAACCCAAAATAGCAACATTTGGATAAAGGGCTCACTTCTGCGACATTTTGTTCTTTTCAGGTTTAATAGATGGCCAGGCAGCAGATGCAACTCCAAACTTTTGTATTAAGTATGGGGAGAGCGCTTCGTGCCAAAATACGCCAGAAAAGTATTTCCTGCATTAGCTGTCGTATGGTAGTGGAATTATATTCTTGACAGCCTTAACTCAGAACAAGTTTTCTATATGCATGTAATCAATAAACTGCATGTGTATTGTCAGACAGTTATAGATAACATCAGAGAATTCGCATACATCGTTGACGATTAATTTTTCTCTCAGGTTTACTATCGTTTTAACAACACTAAAAGAAACCTTACGAAATCTGCGCACTGTGGCATTTCATAAACAAAGTTATGTAATCCGGGAAACCTAAAATTTGCTTCGCAGTAGCGGAATGAGGCGTTACCTGTTGTGCAGCATTGTATGATTTTCACCATTGCACTATGAGCCGAAAGTATTTTCTTACGATTTCCTTATCGATGTTTGATCTGACTGCTTGTAGATCTTTCACAGAAGCAATAAAAACTTCACTGTCAGTGTGACTAGAACCGGGAAGCATAACAGAGAGTTTTTCTCAGGTCAGTACATTACCACAGAATTACGAGGTGAATAGTGGATAGAACTCGTAAACCGCTACTTAAAGGACTAGATTAGTCCACTTTCGTGGACTGAAAACCGCAAATTTACAAAGTTTTGTTTCACCTCAAATAATAATAACTCAGTTTATTTAATGGAAATGACCGGAAACCTCAAGTGAACTTTGAGGATTAATTCCGTGCACACCAGTAAGTAACTCGTCGATCACAGAGTTGCCTAACGTACCTTGCCTTGTTGCCAAATCTCAGTTAGAGTACCAACAGAAAGAGGACGAACAGATGTGTGGCTACAGCTGGCTGGTAAGTGACCATAGCTGGCGTCTCAAAGATACGTAATGCATCTGATTCGCATTTCTGTAACTAGTTTTAGGGACTGGAGTAGAGTTACTAATAATACTCAGAACTGACAGCAAACTAAGCATCATAAATCAGTAACTCTCATAGTTGTTATTATATTTCTTTCATAAGTGTGCTCAAAACTAAGAAATTCATTCATGGTCATTTTCGTGCCTGACCGATAGTCGAACACAACAAACAAATAAAATTATAAAAATTATGTGTGTGTGTTGCGTGTGTGTGTGTGTGTGTGTGTGTGTGTGTGTGTGTGTGTGTGACAAGAGAGAGAGAGAGAGAGACATAAATATAAAAAAGAATGAGAGAGAGAGTAAAAAGTACTTCTAAAGAAACTGAAACATGGAATGTAAAGAAACCTCTCATAAAAATGACACGTTCCACATCATTACGCAATGTCGTATTCATGATCTGTGGAACAAGTACTAATGTAATCAGATCTAATCTAATTTAATCATATCGATTGCTGACTAGCCATGAACAGTCAGGAATTACCGAAATTTTCACCAATATCAGTAACCAAATCTCAGCCTGAAAGTAAAAGACAACTGTTTTTGTAATAAACCGGGGCTACAATCAAGACTCTTTCGTCCCTGTTAACTAACCACGAAAGATGTCTAATATACTTCCATTCAGAATTAACAAAGTGTGCATGCTTTTTAAGATGAAACGCATGATGAGAAGTTCTGTGATGCAGATACGAACCCAACTCATAAACGGATTGTTAATTAAGTAAAATGAAATGTTATGTATCGGTTTTTCTTACCAGCTGCTGGGTTTTTAAATCTAAAATAAGAATACAAATTTTTGTGCCTGAGGGACAATCGAACCGCACACCTGCCGTCCTTCTTTATCATCCACGAATATAGCTTAAGAATCAATTGCTTAGTCATCAACAGTAAGAGGTGTGCGTGTTTGACCAGAAATAACGACGCCTATAGCGATTGTTGACAACACATGAACAGACATTAAAAATGCACATTAATTTTCACTAGCAGGCTGGTTTGCACGTGAAAATGAAATTATGAATATTTTTGTACTGGATCAGGATTCGGAGCCACTTATGTACCTTTGGAAGAGACCTAGGGAAGAGTGCAGTCTTGGGAAAAGGAACGAAATTATTGAACTATGCTGTTCCGACAGATTCAGATCCTCAAATGAGGAGATACGAATTCGAATCACAGTCCAGTACCAAATTTTTCAACGTCTGTAGTTCAATCAAGTACAAATAAAATAAGAGCTCTGTTCCTTTAAATGGCTATCGGTACATGAAACAAAATAAATTTTTCTAATGTAAGTAAGTTTACTGGCGGCAGTATTTCTGTTCATCATGACATCCGCCTATGTCATTTCCCAACGTAAACAGCATCTGCCCAGTTGGAAATGAAGGAACGTGATGTTTAGTACGGATTCTGGATTATATTGTCTTTCTCTTGAAGTTACCAGAGGTAAAGTAAATCTGTCTGTGCGTCTCAAAAGTAAAAGCCAGACCCCACGCGTTGTACCTGTGTTAGTTCGTTCCACCAGACCATTATGGCCACATATCCCAGTTGAAGGAGTGTGCTGTAAAGGCATATGTGCGTAGCTTACAAAATTAGTCACGGTGGAAAAAATGCGAGTCAGTGGGAGACGTTTCCTGCCCATTTTCCTTCTGTGAAATTTGTCAGTAAGCTTTTTGCCTTCCAACCAGCGAAATGCGGCAGAGGACGGTTGCTGAACGATTCACAAACCACGATTTAGTGCCGTTAGGACGATTTCTTTAAACTTTGTCGTAGCTGAAGGAATTTAATTTCTTTTTAACTCGCCTTATGCAGCAACGTTCACAGACATCTCAAACAGGAAAAGCTCTTTATCTAGGTACGAAGGTTGTAAAATAAACCTCCCACAGTTTGTGTCAGGTTGATCTTTTCGTCTGACAGCACTGCATTAGTATTTTGTCTAAGAGGTATCACAAGTAGTGTTCCTGTAACTGTAGGAATCATAGGTTGAAAACTAGTTTTAACACCGAAGGGTACAGTACTGCTAAATCAATCTAACAGAATTTTTTCTGTATATTAGCAGCTCCATTACATAAATCAGAAAAAGAGCTTGCACATGCTGACCCCTATCACGGTTATAACTGACGACTAAGTGAGCCGTTGCGACACGAGACACGGGCGGTACCATGGGGCTACGGACACACTGCTGCCAGCATGCCACTCTCGTAATTATATTGGTCGCTCAGCCTAATAACGCATCGTGAAAGATAATAAAATTTGTCACTTACGTGAAGAATAGCATTTCTTTAGCCAAAAAATTGAATTTTTATTCTCAGCGTCTTAGTTTACGTGAGGATTGTATAGCACGAATCATTCAAATTGAAAGGGAATATCAAGTGAATGTAGCAAGTCAGTTCAGTACCATACACGAAAGTGATTGCACTGTCTCAGTGTTGCCAAATGTTTGTGACGATGTTGCCAATTCTCAGCTGTGCTAGGACCAGCACATAGAGGCATTCGACTGAAACATAGCCACGACCAAGATTGTAACTGGGGTCGACAGCATCGTCGTCTACCACCTTGACAACTCGAACGGTGACAGTGCTCGGCCAGTTACTTACGTTTACTGGTATCAAAAGTACAACATGAAAACACAAAAATGTTAATAACCCAGAGATTATTAACTTTGAAACCAATAGTAAAGTAAAGCAGTCATCAGTCGGAAGATTGGTTTGGACGCCACAGTGCTTTCTTGTTGGAGGTGGTATGCCGTTGTTATCCTCCGCCCTTTGAGTTGACGTACCTAACCAGTTAATAATGGAACCTACAGTTTAACGAGGCTTTCGGACCACAGTGCTACTCGGCATTTTTCACATCATCAAACGCTGCCCGAGGTGAAATAAGTGTACAGTGGCACTTGAAAATCGTGGTACTGATCAAGGTTGCACCCGAGACCATTGTAGTCCTAGTCTTGCTCTTTACCACTTCGCTACCATGTAACGGCTGGAAGCTCTAACGTAATAATGAAATGTTTTATTTGTAGACGCTATTTCGGTGTACAACAATGAAAATACGATTGTCCGTCCTCAACTTTGTCCTCGATTTTTTCAGATGCTAGGGAGTGTATAGCACAAAGCTAGAACATCCATGCAATATTTGACAAAAATCGGTAGCGCACTTGTCGGACCCTCTCCCTGTGAAACGTATTTGCAAATCGGAAGTTTTTGGAGACTGTTTCCCCCTGCTCCTCACAACGAACGTTCCAAGTGACATACAGCAATGTATGCAATATCTCGAATATACTGAACGCCACAGTTTACTTTAGTCTTCCGTACTAAAACATGTTCGTTCCATCGAAATAATAGTTACGACTAAAACATATTTCTGTATACCCTGAATTTTGTTGGACAGATATATATCGTCATCTAACACAGCTCATAACAATTTCAGACTAGTGATTTTGGCTGATATACCAATAAACACACCTATCTGTTGTAACTGGATCGTCTGCAACAGCATTGATTTAATGATATTGCTCTAAACGTTCCAGTGAAATCGTGAATATAATCCGCGTGTCACAGTATTGAAAGCTTGAAATCGGGAATGAATTTGACGTCGGTGCTGGTGCGAGTGCTCTGCTTCCAGTGTGGCACTTCGTTTCCTGTTGCCTTGTGAGTAGGTTCTTACTTCTGTCAAGGCGACATGTCACAGCTCATTGGGTTTGATAAAGGTCGTATCGTTGCGCTTTATGAAGACGGGTACTGGTTCAAATGGTTCAAATGGCTCTGAGCACTATGAGACTTAACTTCTGAGGTCATCAGTCCCTTAGAACTTAGGACTACTTACACCAAACTAACCTAAGGATATCACAGACGTGCATACCCGAGGCAGGATTCGAACCTGCGACCGTAGCAGTCGCGCGGTTCCAGACTGAAGCGCCTAGAACCGCTCGGCCACTCCGTCCGGCAAGACGGGTACTGTATCAGTGCCATTTCCCGTGTTCTGGGATACAGCAAATCCACTATTCATCTCTGGGTGAAGAGGATGGAAGATGAAGGCCACGTAAACCGTCGTCGTCGCTCTGGACGCCCACGGACTATCACATGGAATGAAGACAGGAGTATACTCCGCTGCAGTGTTGAGGACCCTTTCAGGAGTGGCAGAGAAAGTAAAAACATCCTGCAGCTAACAGTGAGCAGGTCGACCATACGTCGTCGGCTCAACGAGGAAGCAAAGAATGGACGTAAATCGGCGGTTAAGGAAATGCTGAAAGAGCAACATAGGGCTGCCAGGTTAAATTTCGCGCAGGCCTGTAGAAGGAAGCCGCTTTCGTACTGGGACAGAGTTGTGTTTACCGACGAGAAGGTATTTTCAACTGCTCCAAATAGCTCTGTCCATGTGTATCGACCAAGTTTAACGAGATACGACCGTAAATATGTCCAACAGAGGCAAAGGCGTGACCGGACGTCTGTCACAGTTTGGGGCTGGATATCAGCAAATGGTTGCGGCGTGCTGTGGGAACTTGAGCGTCCGCTTTGTAGTGCTTATTACTGCGAAATACTGGAAGAAATCATATTTCCTTCTGTTCGCCAGCACCAACATCCAAGGCAGCGTTGTCGGAAGCAGTTCACGCTGCGTGCAAAGAGATGTCACAGAATGACAGATGCATCAGAAAAGCTTGTTTCCTCCGTTCCCTGGCGATTAAATGCAGTTGTAGAAGCGGACGGGAACTGGACGCGGTACTGATCCTACTGTGTTAATAGGAAGACGACTTTGTTTGAAGCACATATTGTTTAATTTCAGCTTAACTTCTCTTCAGAGATTAAGATGCTGTGAACAAAAGGAAAACGTCTCCTATCTTAATTTTGTTAGTAACATTGTAATGTAAAATAAATCGCAAATATTAGCATAACAAGACGAAGATGTTAATTTTGGCGAAGAGTACGTTTTTTCTCATAAGACGTATAATGGCAATGAAGATTAAGGCATCAAAGAGAGACCATTTATGTTGTTTAACTTTTCTCCATTTCTGTTTATGCCAACTTGGAGGCACTACATTCAATTCAGTTCCATTTACTCTGGTGCAAGTGCCAACGCTGGCACAAACGAGAGATTCTTAATTTTAAGGCCAAGCAAAAGCCACAGTGGTGGCTACGTGGTGGCAAAGTGGTAAAGAGCAGTCAGCTGTGGGGCAAGGTCGTCGTGCCTGTGTCCCCCTGTTAGCGTACCGCGCGCGCGCGTGTTTACTTGTTTACCTTCCGCTGCGGCGAATGTCACGCGTCCGTGTCTCGGTAGTGCCATGGCGCACTCGTTCCGCAAGACCACAATTAAGATCACATTTCAAGCGGACTACGCAAGACATCGAGCACTTGACATTGAACGTTTCATCCGGGAAGAACTTCAATTGCACCTCAAGACATCATTGGGATCCACTTTTCCATAACACAAAGTTATCAATGAAAAGGCGTCCACTGATGTTGTGCGCCGACACACTCCTGGCCACATAGGAACTGTCACGATCGACCACGCTGGATTAGGCCTTCGCATTCTAAGGGTCTTCGAGCTGCCATTGGAAGTACCGCCAGATGTTGTGATGACAGCTTTCAAACCCTACGGCAACGTGCTAAGTCACTTGGCTGAAAAATGGCAAACGTCTGAGACGTACCCCGTCTTAAAGGGAGTGCGACAAATTAAGATTGGACTGACGAAGCAGTAATTGGCGCCTGCAGACCCATTGTCATGTACGACGGACAATCGCGTACTTGCGCCGGCTGTGGCCAGGAAGGACATGTCCGATCGGTGTGCATTCAACGCCGACTGACCCAGACACCGGTTGCTGAAGTTCCATCCCCGGCGACGCCTACTTCACTCCCCAACACGTATGCAGCGGCTGCAACCGCGACAGCTGTTTCTGCCCAGGATCGTAACACCGTATTGCAGTCAGTGGTCGATGACAGTGTGGCGGACAGCATATCCCCCTCTACGACGTCATCGGAAGACCTGCCTCAAGACGGTGATCAATTGTGCCACCGAGACGAGCCTAAAGAGAAGGTGGAAGCAGAAACGGACATTGACCCGACCCCTGCCTTCCTTCCAATGGAGACCGCATCAGATGATTGTCACCCGCACTCTGACACAGAACAACATGTCCGAAAACAACGGACCCCTCGAAAACGCAAGAAACGGCGCCATACGCCATCCGATGATTGCCTGCTTCGGATGTGTGACCCGGACGAATATCCGGCGTCGGGCGACACTCAGGACTCTACCACCACAGCTCACCCTTCCCGTCACGATTCTACGGCGAATACTGTTTCTGAGTCTCGGTCTGACAACACCACTTCTGCTACTGAACATGCGCGTGAGCGCTCTACTGACAGCACTAGTCAACAGTTACCAATTGCTGCATCTGATTCTTGGGCGGATGACGTCGAGGATGAGCCACAGCACCAGGAGGATGCCGAGAGCAGAGATGCTCCCTCGGCTGTACCCAGCACCGACCAACCACAGTGACTACGGCTGTATCGTCAGCCTCTGTGGGGCCGCCCCTGCCGCCCACACCTGGCCTCCTAAATAACCCAGTTGCTGACCTGGCTGACCAGACATATTGTCTAGCAACGATTAACATCAACAACATACGTGCCCGACATAAACAGCGATGCTACAGGTTCTGCTCAACGCAGCAGACATCGACATTGCGCTCCTTCAAGAGGTGTATAGGTGTACGTCGCAGACTTCAAGGAACCCTATAGCTACAAGTCTCACATGCGTCGGACAATGGCAGTGGTATGGCGATCCTCCTCCGTGAAGGTATATCCGCAGAAGATGTCGAGTATCTCCCTGACGCCAGAGGCATGGCTCTTACTATCCAAGGAGTCAAACTTATTAACAACTATGCACCGTCAGGATCTGGTCGGCGTCGCGAACGATCCACCTTTTTCGCTCATACAATCACGCCCCTCTTTATGGCTATTCGGATGGGACTTCAGCAGTAGCCAAGATCAGTTACCACATTATTATCCCTGCGCAGAACTTGCGACAATTATAAATAATCTTCAGTTGGTGGACTCGTGAGAACATGTTTGTGGCGATCGGTCAGGATTTACTCACTACACCAGCCATTCCTCCAGCCGTATCGACCGAATTTACATCTCGCGCTCCATAGCTGTGGGGACGAGAGCTGCCGAAGTTTGGCCCATAGTGTTTTCTGACCACGAGGCCTACATCTGCGCCATTACCCTCGGCCGTCAGAAGGTATGGCACAGCTGTGGGCCTTGGAAGTTGAACGTCACTCACCTAGCCTCTCAAGAATGTCGCAGCCTTATAGAGAACATGTGAGATTCCTGTAGCCGTCGGCGTGGAATCTACCTGTCTACACTGTCGTGGTGGTTACTCTGCGCCAAACCAGCCCTCCAGAAGATCTTGATAGGCTACGGCCGAGATGTTGCAGCATGGAAGAGACATACCATGGACTTTTACTACAGCATCTTAATGAAATGTACAACATTGCGGTACTGACGTGCACGGCAGGTGACAGTGAACCGTGCCAAGGCACGGATCATCTGATTAACACGTTGCCATCTTGAGGGTGCGAACGTCAGTGCGTGCACTCAAGACAGAGTGGGCAAGGAGGAACAGTCCATGTATCACGACATTGCAGAACGACGGCGCCGACGCAGGACCCTGATCCAAGCTATCACGACGGAAGACGGACGACGCCTTCATACCCAGCGCGATATAGGAAACGCCCTTCATGCTCACTACACTAGGCTGTACACGGAACATCGACATCCCCCAGAAGTGATCGCCGAATTTTCTCAACTCACTTAGGCCACGATCTCTCCGATAGCGGCAGCGGATTTGACTGCAGATGTATCGGAAGAGGAAATCATTGAAGCAATACAGGCGGGGCTGCTCATAAGTCCCCGGGACCTGATGGCCTTCCTCTGGAATTATACCGGACATATCAACAATTGCTGGCACGAGCATGGACTGATATTTGCTGCGATCTTATGTCTCCCACGTCGCAGATTCCTGGGGCTTTCCTAGAAGGACTGATTGTGCCCATACACAAACCACGAGGCGGATCCAGGATCGGTGATTATCGCCCCTTGGCTTTATTCAACAGTGACTTGAAGATTTTCACCCGGCTTCTGTCAGCACGCCTAAAGCGATCGGTACAGTGTGTTGTGTCGCAGGACCAGGCATCGTTAGGTGGTGACCATAATATTCGCACTGCACTTTGCCGATATCGAGATATGATCACGCTAGCCAAAGCTCGCCAACTGCCAGGAGTTTTGGCCTCACTCGACTTTAGCCAGGCCTTTGACAGAGTCGACCACACATTTTTGATGGAGGTACTGCGACACATTGGGTATCCGGACGTCATAGTTAAGGTACTGATGCGTCTCCTACGCGGCGCGACCTCCAAGGTGTTATGTAATGGCCGTCTCACGCCGCCGATACAGATCCAGCGATCGGTGCGACAAGGCTGCCCTCTTTCGGCGATATTGTACGCCCTCGTCTTGGAATCACTCCTCTGCGGCCTCCGACAACACGTGACTGGCATGTCCCTTGGTGTACACACTTTTTGCTGCACTGCCTATGCGGATGATCTGGTACTCCTTCTTCGCAGTATTAACGATGTTTGTGCAGTAGTGGCGTGGGTGGCGACCTACGGCACGGCATAGGGGAGCAATCTCAAACTCCACAAATCGCACGCTCTGTCTATAGGCAGAGGTCTACCCGACGAGAGCGTCGCACCGCTACGAATCAGTAACTCAATCCGCTGTCTTGGCACGAATTTACATCTGACATGAAGCGTTCAACAGTCCTTAACTACAGCCGTTTATTGAAGCAGATGAGAGCAGGAATAAGTGACCACCGTCTGAGACATCTAGGCTTCCTGCAGTGAACACGATACGCTAACATCTATTTGGCGTCACGTATCCCCCATTTTGCACAGGTACTCCTGATACCACCTACCCTGGCTCACCGCATGTTGGCGGTTTTGGGATCCTTTGTTAATACGGCCATGTTATTTAAGATTCGTTACGAGTCCCTAACCTTCCCGAGGAGCAGAGGGGGTTTAGGCCTTTGTCATGTTCAGGACAGAGCGAAGGCCCTGTTCGTCAGGTGTCACCTGCAACTGTGGCGACGAAGTCCGACGCGCCTAACAAGTCTCTTACTGGAGGCATTGCGACCAATTTCACTGGCACCCCCTGTGATGACATCGGACATCCCAGCGCCTTTCTTCCACATTAGCCAATTCTTCCTTGAATTAAGCTGCATCCGCACCGCACTACCACCCACACGCTTGATGATGACGAGGGAGATATATGCTGCCATGTAATTGAACAGGACGCCGAATGTGATTGAAAGCAAACACCCCACTACAAAGTGGCGTGCTGTGTGGCACGCAGTGAATGCCACCACCCTTGATACTGACGTGCAGTCTGCATGGTACGTAACTGTTAATGGGAAACAGTTGTGCCAGTCCCGCCTACATCACATCCACCTCGCTGATACACCCTTGTGCGCCACATGCCAAGTGACTGACACGGATGAACATCGTTTGGAATGCGGGTCGGCAAAGTACGTTTGTTATTTGGTGCGTCAGATATTGGCTTTTCGCACACGCAATACTCTCGACTGGATAACTACCCGATCACTTCTTTTGCCCGATGAGATGTATTTCCAGAGAGCAAAAACGAACTCTATGACGTGGATTAGCGGCCACGCTGTTCACTACCTGTTCGGTAATGGCGAAAAGACAGTACCCGATTTTTGGTATTACCTTAACGAACGACATTTTGCGAACGTCAAAAACCCTAAATTTAGGCAATATTTTTCTAATTTTCTTTGGAGCGCATTCCATAATCCGCCTCACAGCTGGATTATTGATGATATGAGAAGATAACCATTGCACCTCTTCCCAGTTCCTTTTTTTATGAGATTGAACAAACAACGGAAACAACACAGCAACGAGACGACGGTCATCGAAAAATTCGCAGCGGGCTAAAGTTTGGAGCATCCTTTATCGTAACGGGACGACTTCCTATTATTCTGTTTATGTAGCCGAAGAGGAACGGCTTTCTTTTTATCCATTTGTATAAAAATAAAATGAAATAAAAATAAAAATCAAGCAGAAAAACAAACCTTCCAAAATCCTTATTCCTTTTCTTAAAAGTAAATAGATAAATAAAGTAGACATTGAAAAAAATATATAAATAAAAAAGAAAAAAACCTAAAAAAGTGGTAAAGAGCAAGACTAGGAATATGAAGTTCTCAGGTTCGATCCCTGGTCAAACCCCCAAAATTTTTAATTACCATTTTACACATATTTCCCCTCGCGAAGTGTTTGTTGATGTGAAAAATGCCGAGCTGCACTGTGGTCTGAAAGCCTCGTTAAACAGTAGGTTTCCCTATTAACTGGCTAGGCAAGACAACTCAAACGTCGGAGGAAAGCAATGGCATATGGTCTCTACAAAGACCGTGCCTATTAAAGCACTATGGTGTTCAAACCAATCTTCCGACTGATGACTGCTTTACTTTACTATGGGTTCCAAAGTTAATAATCTCTGGGTTATTAACATTTCTGTGTTTTAACGCTGTAGCTTTGATACCAGTAAACGTAAGTAACTGTCCGAGCACTGTCACCGTTCGAGTTTTCAAGGTGGTAGACGACGATGCAGTCGACCCCAGTTACAATCTTTGTCATGGTTATGTTTCAGTCGAATGCCTCTATGTGCTGGTCCTAGCACAGCTGAGAATTGGCAACATCGTCACAAACATTTGGCTACACTGTGACAGTGCAATCACTTCCGTGTATGGTACTGAACTGACTTGCTAAATTCACTTGATATCCCCTTTCCATTTGAATGATTCGTGCTATATAATCCTCACGTAAACTAAGACGCTGAGATTGAAAATTCAATTTTTTGGATAAAGAAATGCTATTCTTTACGTAAATGACAAATTTTATTATCTTTCACGATGCGTTATTAGGCTGAGCGACCAATATAATTACGAGAGTGGCGTGCTGGCAGCAGTGTGTCCGTAGCCGCATGGTGCCGCCCGTTTCTCGTGTCACATCGGTTCAATTAGTCGTCAATTCTAACCGTGGTAGGGGCCAGCATGTGCGAGCTTTCATTTCTGATTTATTTAATGGAGCCGTGAATTCCCAGAAAAATTCCTTAACGAAATCGGAAGAAAACCTTTACACATCAAGTCCTCTTGGTAGCTCGACTCAGTAAGTTGTGTTAATGGTCATAGATCTCGGCTTTATGACTGCGAAGCTGCTTCACAGTACAAGCGTCTCTGTAGAAATTCGGATCGACCATCAACGATACGAATTTCATTGTTGTTCTTCACTTAGGACTCACATGCCACGATGATAAGTATGAAGGAAATGAACCTCTTGATTACTATAGGGCCTCTATACTGAATTTCCACAGTAGCAATTAGGAACTCCCTGCAGACATTTGCTAACAGAGGCCCTAGCAACTTACTTTTTCACTGAGTAGCTTCAAATATGTGCAATTTTGTCGCTTTAAATCCAATTGAATATTTTAAATAACACTTTTGAACAACGTTCACTTCTCCATTTATTAATGTATGAACCTGAAAACAAGCAATTTGCCTGAGTAGCTATAGAACAGGTTCTGAAACGTATTGACAATGTTTCGCATCCATTTACCATAGGGAATCAAAGAAAGAAACCAAACACGTTACACTGCATTTACTCTCTGTGCATTGACTAACACATATGAATCCAAGACAAAAATAAATTATTTTAAGAATCTCCTGTGAAAGGAAAAAGAAAAGGATGTGACGCTTTAATTATATCACACTGGATCCAGAACAATGAAATTAATTCTGTGCCACATTGATGTATTGCATACTAGTGTACTAAAATACTCATCAAATAAAAACGGTTTTGTGCTTCCGTTGCTATCGAGTGTGACACACAAATCGTAGACAGACTTTATGGGTCACCACTCTATAACATTAGTGCATGTTACCCCGTCGAAAGTGAGGAGTGGAGCAGACGTTGTTGGAGAAGGCGAGACAGCGCAGTGCTTCAGCCCCCGCCGGTAGGCAGCAAACGGGTCCCAGAGAACTGAGACACATGCAGTGTACAGAGGCAGATGGTCAGCCAAGAAATCTCTCGCTAAAATATTGTTGAACATAACTGTTATTACCGATGTGACAGAAGGCGGAATATGTTGTACATTCGCTTGAATTACACTCATAGCTTCAGCATAGAGAGGAAAGATGCGATAAAAACTTTGTCGACGTGTGCTTTCGGTTGCCAGACGTCGTATTAGCAAGTCCCGCGTTTTTCCTCAAGAGTATGGTCGTAGTCAAGGGTGATGTACTCAGACTGCAGTCAAAAATTCCTCCTGGAAGTGCCTCAGTCTACAATGTTGCCAGATCGAGTATATTGCCGGTCATAGAATTCTGAGGGGAGCACGACTGTATTGTCCACCTTACGTGAACGACTCGGCGGTCAATGTTTTTGTCTAAGACTGTATCTACAACACGTATTGCATGCTCAAGACCCAGAATAATTTACAAAAAATCAGTTTATGAGATCAATATTAATTATAGCGTTCGAAGTATTCATAGTGTTGTATACGTGTGTGTAAACGCCTTCCAATGCCCACTCAAGGAAGACAAGGATACACAGTCTAGCTTCAGTATTATAAATACGCCTCAGTTTGTGGATGAACTCAGACTTAGGTTGATCATCATTTTGAATAATTAGCAGTACTGTACCCATTGGTGTTAAAACCGTTTTCAACCAATGATTCCCACAGCTATACGAAAACTACTTGTGATACCTCTTGGACAAAATACTTACGCAGTGCTATCAGACGAAAAGCTCTATCTGACACAAACTGTGGAAAGTTTATTTTACAACCTTCCTATTTGCATAGAGGCATTTTCCTATTTGAGATATTTGTGAACGTTGCTGCATCCTTATGCAGCATCCCTAAGAAGAAACTAAATTCCTTCAGCTACCACAATGTTTAAAGAAATCGTCTTAACGGCACTAAATCGTGGTCTGTGAATCGTTCACCGACCATCCTCTGCCGCATTTCGCTGGTTGGAAGGCAAAAAGCTTACTGACAAATTTCACAGAGGGAGAAGGGGGACGAAACGTCTCCCACTGGAAGGTCATGTTGTTTTATTTAAATGGTTACAACATCAGGTAAAACGAATACTGTTACAGTGTACTTATGGAGCCCAAGGAGTGAACGGCCTATTTTCCGGTGAGAAAGAGCAATGGCAAACAGTCGTCGCTACATTAAGTTACTAAAACTGGCGTCACTTTGACCTAGAATTAACGGTCAGCGACCAAGTGTGAGGTCAATGAGTCGGATGCGGGTTCCGAAACTGTGGAATACTTTCCTACTTTATAGAAGCGAATATTAAATTTGAACTAATATTGCGAAAAGTTTGAACTTGCATTGCTTAGAATGTAAATCTTTCTGTTTATTGCAAAGGAAAACAATTGACTATCTAAAACATTCTCTGTCATACATAACTTGAAACAGGTCACGTCGACCAAATCATATGGAAGAACTGACAGCGACGTATATCGGAAGGCAGTAAGATCCTTTCGCTTTTGGTTTGGCAGTATTCGACAGCCATTTCTAGGCGTAAGTAAAAGAAGAAATACAGCGCGCTTTGTTATCAAGTAACGTCTTCATCAGTTACTTTAGTTTTAATGTAATCTACGAGTAATTGCTGATGTTTGATATAGACATGAAAAGGATTCCGTAGACAGGGAAAGAACCTCCTCTTGGGCAACTGCTTCTATAATCACCAAAAGGCATTAAAAGATCTTCAAGCAAATGTGTTCCAACAGCGCTATGAAGAAAATGATACTAACAGTGACGGTAATAATCGAATACTCCGGTGACTTCACACTTCACACTGGATTTTCACGAAGTAAGACATTTAATAAATTAGTGAAAATTTCAAAATGGCTTCACATTGAGGTTATGATGCCTAAAAGAGTCTTTACATCCTGCTGACATGAGAATAGCATAATCTCCACGTCAGAAGCTTGCTTCTACTTAACCATTTTATAGACTCGCACTTTGAAAGCTAAGCACATATTCAGTTGCAGCACACTCCTTGAGCTGGAATATGTGGCCACAATGGTCTGGTGGAACGAACTATCACAGGTGCAACGCGTGGGTTCAGACTTTTACTTTTGAGACGCACAGACAGATTTACTTTACCTCTGGTAACTTCAAGAGAAAGACGTTATAATCTAGAATCCGCATTAAACATCACGTTCCTTCATTACCAACTGGGCAGAGGCAGTTTACGTTGGGAAATGACATAGGCGGATGTCATGATAAACAGAAATACTGTCGCCAGTAAACTTACTTACATTAGAAAAATTTATTTTGTTTCATGAACCGATAGTCATTTAAAGGAACAGGGCTTTTATTTTATTTGTACTTGAATGAACTAGAGACGAAAAATTTGGTGCTGGACTGTGATTCGAATTCGCATCTCCTCTTTGGAGGATCTGAATCTCTCGGAAGAGTATAGTTCAATAATTTCGTTCCTTTTTCCAAGACTGCACTCTTCCCTAGGTCTCCTCCAAAGGTAAATAAGTGGCTCCGAATCCTGATCCAGTACAAAAATATTCATAATTTCATTTTCACGTGCAAACCAGCCTGCTAGTGAAAATTAATGTGCATTTTTAATGTCTGTTCATGTGTTGTCAACAATCGCTATAGGCGTCGTTATTTCTGGTCAAATACGTACACCTCTTACTGTTGATCACTAAGCAATTGATACTTAAGCTACATTCGTGGATGATAAAGAAGGACGGTAGGTGTGCGGTTCGATTGTCGCTCAGGCACAAAAATTTGTATCCTTATTTTAGATTCAAACACCTAGCAGCTGGTAAGAAAGACTTATACGTAACATTTCATTTTACTTAATTAACAATCCGATTATGAGTTGGGTTCGTATCTCCATCACAGAACTTCTCATCATGCACTTCATCTTAAAAAGCATGCACACTTTGTTACTTGTGAATGGAAGTATATTAGACATCTTTCGTGGTTAGTTAACAGGGACGAAAGAGTCTTGATTGGAGTCCCAGTTTATTACAAAAACAGTTGTCTTTTACTTTCAAGCTTAGATTTGGTTACTGATATTGGCAAAAATTTCGGTAATTCCTGACTCTTCATGGCCAGTCAGCAATATGATATGATTAAATTAGATTAGATCTGATTACATTAATACTTGTTCCACAGATCATGAATACGACATTTCGTAATGATGTGGAACGTGTCATTTTTATGAAAGGTTTCTCTACATACAATGTTTCAATTTCTTTACAACTATTATTTACTCTCTCTCTCTCATTCTTTTTTCTGTTTATGTCTCTCTCTCTCTCTCTCTCTTGTCTCACAGACGCACACACATACACAAATTTTTTTTAAATTTTATTTGTTTGTTGTGCTCGACTATCGACCTGGCAAGAAAATGACCATGAATGAATTTCTTAGTTCTGAGTACACTTACGAAAAGAATATAAAAACAACTATGAGAGTTACTGCTTTATGATGCTTAGTTTGCAGTCAGTTCTGAGTATTATTAGTAACTCTACTCCAGTCCCTAAAACTAGTTACAGAAATGCGAATCCGATGCAGTACGTATTCCAGCCCGTGGCAGCCGCATCTTTGAGGCGCCAGCTATGGTCACTTCCCAGCCCGCTGTAGGCACACGTCTGTTCGTCATCTTCTTGTTGGTACTGTAACTGAGATTTGGCAACAGGGCAAGGTACGTTTGGCAACTCTGTGCTCGACAAGTTACTTACTGGTGTTCACGGAATTAAGCCTCAAACTTCACTTGAGTTTTTCAGTCATTTCCATTGAATAATCTGAGTTATTATTATTTGAGGTGTAACAAAACATTGTAAATTTACGGTTTTCAGTCCACGAAAGTCATAGTACTCTGAAATCGCAAGTAATCTAGTCCTTTAAACAGCGGTTTACGAGTGCTAGCCACTATTCGCCTCGTAAGAGGAAGCGAAGGCACATATTTCTTCGCTAGCTCTGTAGTAATGTACTGACCTGTGAAAACCCATCTGTTATGCTTCCCGGTTCTAGTCACACTGACTGTGATGTTTTTATCCCTCCTGTGAAAGATCTACAAGCAGTCAGATCAAACATCGATAAGGAAATCGTAAGAAAATACTTTCGGCTCATAGTGCAATGGCGAAAAACATACAATGCTGCACAACAGGTAACGCCTCGTTCCACTACTGCGAAGCAAATTTTGGGTTTCCAGGATTACATATCTTTGTTTATGAAATGCCACAGTGCGCAGTTTTCGTAAGGTTTCTTTTAGTGTTGTTAAAACAATAGTAAACCTGAGAGGCAAATTAATCATCAACGAAATATGCGAATTCACTGATGTTACCTATAACTGTCTGACAATACACATGCAGTTTATTGATTACATGCATATAGAAAACTTGTTCTGAGTTAAGGCTGTCAAACAAGGTTTGAAGAAGAATAAAATTCTACTACCACACGACAGCTAATGCAGGAAATACTTTTCTGACGTATTTTGGCACGATGCGCTCTCCCCATACTTAATACAAAAGTTTGGAGTTGCTTCTGCTGCCTGGCCGTCTATTAAGCCTGAAAAGAACAAAATGTCGCAGAAGTGAGCCCTTTATCCAAATGTTGCTATTTTGGGTTTAGAAGTGAAGGGATGTTTTTTTTTTTTTAAATCTTTATTCTTCTATATATGTGATACATAACAACCCACCACCTTATATAATTAGTGGGTCCTAATTGATACAATTTGGCATTACTACTACAGCTTAGTCTATGTTAGTTTTCCTTTGTTCTCACTATGGGCACTACGATTATGTCTTTCTATGTTATTTTATTCTTCTTATGCTAATGTACATCTACCTGCAGCGTTAGAGTTGTGCCAGCGTTGTATAAACCTACTTAGTGGCCCTGTTCACCGAGTTACCCCGGTGAACGTGCCCCTGGCACCGGGCTGGCCGGAATTGTTGATCGCTGCAGTACTATACTATTTTGTTATCCTAGCTTATCCTACATCTAACCTAACTTAGCCTAGAGTCAAAATTGGTGAGTGTCTAGATCGGTGGTTGGGCGCACCCTCCCCCTAATCCCAGACGTGGCGGATTCCAGCCGTGAGGCGGCTGGCCAATCCACGCCCCGGCGGAACAGGACAGGTGCGCGGAGTCAGATTTGGTGTATGATATCTTAGTCGTTGTTCCTTAGATATTCCTTAATTACTTTAAGTGATATCTCATTCGCCAATTTATTTAGAGTTGAAAAATGGTCCTCATGCCTGAGCGGGTGATACGTGTCAAAATTGGGTAGCTGGTGACGTAATTGCGCTGCTACGTCGTCAAAGAGGTGGCACTCATACACCACGTGTTCTGGGGTGCCTGGTGTGGCCCCACACTCACACGCTGGTGTAGCCCGTTTCCCGAACCGGCTTAAATATGCCGGGTAGGGTCCATGACTTGTGAGGAAGTGCAGCAGTCCTCGTGATGGTGTGAAGTATTTTAATTGCAATCTTTCCCTGATGTTGGGCAGCAGTTCATATGTTCTGCGACCGGTTTCTTCGTTATCCCATTGTTGTTGCCAAAGTTCTTCCCCCCTGCGTTTAATTTACAATTTATTTCCCACATGTGTCCCCATTAGGTCGACTATTTTCTCCCTGTTTCCCTTCTTAACGCAGTACCATGTCGCTTGTTCTCTGATTTTTATGTCATGCGGACAAAGCCCCATTAACACCGTTAGTGCTCCGCCCGGTGTTGTTCTATATGCCCCTACTGATCTGAGAAGCATGTTCCGCTACACTCTGTCCTACGTTTAAATGGGTCACGTGCGTAATATGTTCTGATGTGCGAATCCGGCCAGTTCTTGCTCCAATCGTGAGCTAGTCTTCCATTTGTGATGACAGATTGACTGTAAATTTCATTAAGATCGAATTTCTCGTTTCTTCTTTCGAAGACTTTTTTGACTAGGTCACGCAGGGCTCCGAAGTCAGTGGGGAGGTTCATTGTCTTCAGCTGTATTCTGTCAACAGCCTCCATTACCGAGTAGGTGACGTCTCTGCCATATTCATGCCCGACACGTACCACATGCCTCAATGCTGTGGTGAGGACCACCGGCTCCTCCAGTCGCGCAAGTTGTAATGCGTGTTCTAGGTTGGGGTGTACCCTATTGGGATCTACGCCCGAACCTTTTTGTGTGAGAGGGTTTGTATCGGATGATGTACTGTTTATTGCGTTATCTTGTACTTTTTGTTTCTCTGATGTTACCATTTGTTTTGCCACAGGTCGCCCTTTCGGTCGTTCTAGTTCCTCAAGCGACCTTAGTCCCCGGTTTCGGGGATAGGGAGCACTAATCTGACCGCATGGGTCCGTTTTTACACCAGCATCTTTTATTTCTACCTTTCTGGTCTGGGTTTTAGTGGCTCCTTGTAGGAACTCCCTAAATCTGCTGGTCCTAAGTGCATCCCTTACCCTTTTACTCGGAGACTTTCTTTTAGGCTTCCTGTTGCCTGATATGGACTCAGCCATAATCAGTCCTCGAGATAAGCCTTTGTTCTAGAGCCCTGTATGTGGGGCAGTTTCTTCCTGTGGCATTATAATTTCTTTTCCATCTTCTTGCAGGCTACATATCCCTGTTTTGCCACAAGTTTTCCTAGTGTGGTCTTCAGCGCCTCACCTGGAGCAAGCCGGCTTCCGCTCACAGTGTTTGTGTATATGGTCAAGGTCTCCACAGTTGTGACAACGGGGGACTACGAGGTAGTCCCTTACGTTTATCGAGTGGAACCCCATGTATATTCTGCCCATAGTGGTGAGCTTACGCCACATACTTCCCGAGACTTCAGCTACATGATCGCGCTCTCTGGGTCCAGTTCTGATCAGAAGTTTGAATTCTATTTTGAAATTATCCAGACTCATTTCCTCAAAATTTTGTTGACTTATTGTTTCATAGATATCATTCTCATTTATTGTGTTGGGCACGTCATACAGGATCACCAAGGGATTCCGCTTTTTGGGCGGTTCACACTTAACGACCTTTTTGAGTTTGTCATGGTTGAGTATCTTATCCCGGTCTCCTTCAGTGGCAACATCTACTATTACGACATTTTTTGTTGCCTTTACCTTATTTATTTTTATTTTGTCTGCTGCTGGGTTTACAGTGGTTGTGAAGAGTTCTTGTACTTTTTTAATGTCCTGGCCTGGCAGGGGTCTTAGGAAGACTGCCGTGTCAGGCCTTTTGGACACCTTTTCAATGGGCTCTTTTGTTGTTTATGTTTTAGTGGCCGCTTGTGCGACCACTCCTGCCCACGTTTTGGTGGGCTGTTTTCGCATTCGTTCATTTTCTTTCTCTAATTCCTCTAGTCGCCCCTCGAGCTTCGCACTAGCGATAGCCCAGGCGGCGAGTTCCTTTTTGATAGAGAGTACTGCTGTATTGCTTATTTTGCCATTCTTAATACTAGAATCTAGCAGTTGGTTAATTCTAGTATGCCATTCAGTAACGTTTTCTGCATTCTGCCCCAGGCCCTCTTCAGGGGTGGGAACAGTAAGTGTCGAACACCTCGAGAGAACACTCGAATCACTCGTCTCTTGGTCAGCCATGATTGATTTGACGAAAAAGGTTGGGAGCCCGTCTCTTGCCCCGGACTGGCTCCTCTGGCATGGGGGGGGGGGGGGGGGGGGGGGACTAATGCAGCTCGCCCACCGGCCTCGCCCCAAGGCCAACGGCATCCTCGAACTGCTGGGTTCAGCGCGCCGTTGCCAGCGCACTGGTCCCCGTCGGTGGCTCCGTCATCGACGATTTCACGCGACGCTCCCCGGCAAGAGCACCCCGCACTCCCAAGAGGCGGATGCACCTCTCGTCATTCGCCGCCTACTAGCCCGAGCTTCCACCTCTCGGCCGAGGACCCACTCCTACTCAGGTGGTGGGTCGGTCACCCAGTCGTTCGGCGGTCTGGACCCATCTAACCTGGCCCAGGCAATGTCACCACCTCCTGGGTTTGGCAGAACACGCCCCGGATACCCAGGGGCGCGGCGAAGCACCCTTGCCGACTCGCACCGCGATCCCACGCTGACAAACGAGGTCGCCGGCATGCAGAGCACCTGCTGGTCTGTACCCTGCGAACAGAGAGGGACAGATGTCCGGTCCATTGACACAGCTCCCCCTGTGCCACGCACCCTTCGCTTTCGCATTGGGTTGGGTCGCAGCTCTCCCTTTTGTAGCAAGGCAGAATGCCGAGCTTAACGTCTGGCACCACGGGAAGGGGGAAAGAGCTACTTGGGAAGGAGAGGCTATAAGAGACGCATCATTTCCCCTGTGAGGACTGCCGCGGCACACCCGACTACAAGCGATACGTCCCAGTGCGAGCTTCCGTGCCTTATGGCGCGGCGGCAACGGGCGGGCCCGCGCCAAAGCGCGCCGTCAAGCGACTGACCTCACGCCAGACAAGTGAAGGGAATTAAGTTCAAAGTTCCATTAGATTGATAACCTCAGCAGACAGCAGAATTGCGTTTTAAGAAATGCAGCCGTGAATGTATTCAAACTCGCGACACTTACCATGACCCTACCAGCTGACACATAGCTACAGCAGTTACAGAATTCAACAACAATTCCTCCAGAACTTCTGCATTCCTCAGTGCTGTGAGATAATGCATATGGGCGGATCTAGACTCCTGAGAGACAGACAGTTACACCTTTTCTCTTGCACTGCACGACGTTTTCGACAAACAGATAGCGTAATAGAGTAGCTCAAGTGGAACGGAACACTTCCCATTTAAATGTCTGCATTCTATAGGTCAAACGGTTCAAATGGCTCTGAGCACTATGGGACTTAACATCTGTGGTCATCAGTCCCCTAGAACTTAGAACTACTTACACCTAACCAACCTAAGGCCATCACACACATCCATGCCCGAGGCAGGATTGGAACCTGCGACCGTAGCAGTCGCGCGGTTCCGGACTGAGCGCCTTAACCGCTAGACCACCGCGGCCGGCCATTCTACAGTGATGGCAGTTCTGTGCAGGTGGCAGTTACATGATTTTTTTCGGCGATTACAAGATAGAGTCGAATGTATACACTGGGTAGCCGAGGCAGCTGGTTAATGGCGATTTGGTCAACCGAGTAAATGAATGTACTGAACATGCTGCAAACCACTACAGGGAGTCTGTGTGCCAGAATTCTAATCCAGTGTGGCGCAACGGCGTTACGATTGAAAAATGAGTCACTGAGAAGAGGATTTGGCGGTTTGTTGGATTGATGATAGGTTCATATACTTGGCTCTGGGTTTGTTTCCAACTACTGCCAATTATTTTTGACAGGGAGTGAGGGATTCTGTTCTCTTCTGCCAACGCCAAGTGAAGAAGGTGTAATGGCATTGTGGTCTGAAATACACATTAAACATGATATTCCTTCTCTACCAAGTAGACGTTAGGTTGAACCACAGTAGAGCCAGGAGTGGCAACATGTAGAAACTCTTATCACCGGTAACCATTCCTATAATAGTTATTTGTTTCTAGTTACGAAACAAACGCTATGTAGGGTCACAGGACGCTTATTCCATCTTTTACTTTAGATTCTGTACGTCGATAAAATTGGTTCTGAACTGGGACTGGAATTCAGACCGCCCTCAACGCGGAATTTGACTCCTTCGTGACAATACAGCTCAACTACAATTTGTTGTTTATTCAAAACTGTAAATTCTTCAGCATCTCCACATATTGCGCATGAATGGGTTTGAATCCTGGCCCAGCACTAAAGTTTTCATTATGTATAATCAAGCTCTAAAATGAGAATACCTATCTGCTGTTGGATAATACTTTTGACTTTTAGTGTATTTTCATTCGTTGTCAACTCTAACGATATCTGACGTTTTTGACTCCCAGAACTATTTGCGAGATCACTGTAAGTTCAATGATGTGATTCCGAGCTGCTGGTGGAGAAAAATTCGGTAGCTGACGTTTCTTTGTGTGTAATCAACAACAATATGTCACAGTTGATTATGCTTTGATAACAATCCGAATAGGTTCTGTGTTCGAATCCCTGTCCAACAAATAGCTTTGGCTCACGGCATTTTAAGTGAGTCACTTGTGATGAAGCAATATTTAACATCTCTCGTAATTCGTTAACACGAACAACAGTTGATGGGTGGAATTCGAGTACGTTAAAAATGCTTTCGTTTTGTAATTTAAAGTAGATATTTCCTAACTGATACTATCTAAAATCGAGGTATATCACTCTCTGTGTGCCCAGTCAGGAATGACTGTTAGTTTCCGTCAGTCACGAAATCTTTGCTTAGTCTGCATGACCTGAGTTTGAATCCATATGCAGAACGAGACGCTTCGTCGTGTCATTTGAAGTTCATACATATTCCCAACTAGCTGCTCGTGAATAACTTAAATTTTTAATGTCATTTTGTGTTAAGTAATAAGTACGGTATGTTACTATGAAGAAGAAATCATGACTACGACGAACTTACTATGTGCATTACCTATCTGACGTAATAATAAGAGTGGTAACATTTCACGTATGTCATTTATTGTAATGCATCTGACCTTACAATCCTTAAGGACAGTCTTATCTGCGATAAGGTGTTCCCTGATATTTGTAGTATCGTGGTATTACTTTACATCTTGAGTTATTGCGATACAGAGCAGTGTTTTCAAGGGGTGACTTGTTGGAACCATTTTCAATAGTCCAAAGACTATACCGAGGAGCGATTAGAGGACCTGCTAGACAGCTGCGATATGCGGGTTGCATGCTAATCAGGCGATATGCAATTCCGGTTGTTCGGATACTTTTGAGCACAACTGTACATCCCCTACCATTATTAAATTTGACATTTTAATTGTGTATTTTTACTAATCTTGAAAGTTTAAAATTGATATCCTGAAAAAATTATCCTAATGTGACTTAGCCTGTTTTCCTTTGGGCTGTTCATCACTGTGCTATTTTGCTGTGGGCAGTAGCGACGTTCCAATGCCAGACACCACACTTGTGTTTCGGACGGCTGTTAACTGGCTGAGTAATTCCGGCACTTGTGCCACTGTGTTGGTAAGGTGAGCTGATATAAGTTTCTGATGGCTCTGTGGCTGTTTTATTACGAGTGATACTTTTAGACCCGTTAATTATTTTAAAATCACGTCAGATCAAATGACGGCTAGCGACCAATTTATCTCTCCTACAGTGTAATCTGTTTAATATTTGACAGGTCTAGCTAACGACACAAGCTTGCCGGTTTTTCTTGATTAGACTCTTTTTGTCACTGAAAAGTCTAGTTGCCACTTTACATTCCGCATATTGAAATTACATTAATATTTGAAGGGGCCAGACCCCTGCATCTATTTTCTGATTTTTCTGTATTAATTGTTAATTAAAAGGGGATAGCGCCAGTTTTATCTCCTTTAATTGAAATTAGTTTAATATTTGACATCCTCATGTAAAGTTCCTCTATCACCTTTCGGGGGCCCGTGTCCGTTTACCGTTTGCTATATTCAAACAGTTTTTGACACTTTAAGGAGGTAGATGCCGACCATTATTAATTATGTTTCTTGTCTTGGGTTTCAGTGTAAGGAAAGATCGAAACTTGTCTTTGGTTCAAAAATGGTTCCAGTGGCTCTGAGCGCTATGGTACTTAACTTCTGTGGTCATCAGTCCCCTAGAACGTAGAACTACTTAAACCTAAGTAACCTAAGGACATCACACACACCCATGCCCGAGGCAGGATTCGAACCTGCGACGGTAGTGGTCGCGCGGCTCCAGACTGTAGCGCCTAGAACCACTCGGTCACTCTGGCCGGTCCTCCACTGCAAAACGAACTCCCAAGCTTTAGTCATCACTAATCATATTGGATATTTCATAAATGGTATACTTTCAGACGTGATTGAAACCAATGAATCTGCCACTTCGCAGTTCTTAGAAATAATAAACGTGAACAAGTGCACGATACAAAGACAGAGGCAGAATGCGGCGCACCAGATGCGACAGGCTGGCATCACGAGTAACCACGGCATCCTCCGTCACAGTCCCCAGAAGTAAACCCACTGACTGCTGGACTGGCAGGGTACTGCGCGTGTGTGGGTGGGACAGCAGTGTCTGAAGCCGTACTGAGAAGGAGGCAACCAAGTCGGGCCTCTTCTGGCAGCTGTGGCGTATACATGACTTGAATTTGGCACTGCTGATATGAGTTACTTGTTAACGAATGATCTTAGTTCGATCTTCGTACCATGTATTGAAGAAGTCAAGGAGTGTTTGTATTATTTGTCAAAGTATGTAGAAAATTGTTCTATAGCATCATAAACACACATGACACAATTACTGATCCAAGTTACTGTTAGAGTGCACTAGTGTATCGCGTCGGCCGTCGTAATTTAATATATTATTATTATTATTATTGATTGTTGCCGACTTACGTGGTGGGCCTTAATAAAAATTATATTTCATTCAATTTTGATTTACGATTAAATGCTTTTGTGGAGTTCTCCTTTTTAACAATATTAAACTTAAATTATTTGTTACGTTAATGAACGTTAGAATCGCTGAATCTTAAAACATGAGAATATAAGCTGAACAATGTAATAAACTTTTCATATTAATTTCCTCGGCTAGTCAGCTCACTTTAAAACAAAAGATCTTTAGTTATTAATTACAATTACGGCCCACACACGCGCGAGAGTATTTTTTCTTACCTCCGTTAACCATTGTATTGTAGCCAGGTTCCTGGCTCTGGCTCTCGGCTATGGTACTGAAAATAAGAATCTTAAAGCTACGTATTTTCTGCAACTTCGTGCGGCTGTGGAGAAAAATGAATATTATGTTAATAGCTGGCGAGTTTTTCGCTTCCGCTAATTTTTTATAAGTTAATATCGCCACGTAATGGCGCCGTTTGCTGCATCGGCCGCTGCGATTGTTGAACTGTGAATTACTTGAATGCAGGTTAATTCAAGGAAGGCGGACACGAAATCGGGATCACCTCTTACAAATTAAAAGTGCACAATAATATTAAATGAGTATATTATATGCTTAATTATTACACATATGCTTACATTTGCCAGCACACGCAAGATGTCCGTCTACACACAACCAAGACAAGAGAAGAAGTGAAAACGACTAAAAAAATTAACAAAAGAGCGTATCTTGTCGTCTCTTTAGATAATTTTGTTACATTTCTTTGCACTCGAAACTTAGACAGAGAAATTATTATTTTACGGGTACATTATAAAATATATATATATTATTCAATTCTTAAATGTCTCTTCTTTATAAATACCGTTTTTTAAGTCTTTTCGTAATATAGCACTGGGGACGCTGTACTGTCCCCCGAAATGTTTATGTCATAAAAAATGACATAAATATTTTCTGTTTCATGTCCACAGTGTCCACACGCAGATTTTTCTTTCACAGTCTACATGTGTCACATCGTATATTTTAGTCATGGTGCTTAATGATGTTTCTTGCACACAAAGTAATAAAGATGAAGTTATTTTCATAACAATATAATACACAATTGGTTACGTATACAGTCATGTACAAAAGAAAAGGACATAGAATACAATTAGTTTGACAGTTATGTACATTCATTTTGGCTGATTCTTTTTGTGGTTGCAGCGTCTGCAGTGTTCAAAGGTATACAATCACGAGTTAGACTGTAATTTTAGCAGTCCCAGGGGTGTCAACTGTTCGCACCCCATTTGACGCGGCCGTAGGGAAACCCTGGGGAAAACCTCGGCGGAGCGGCAGACTAACTGCTTTGGTTACTTTCACTTAATTGTTTCTGGAATGTCGTTGGAGTACAGGATGTGCATACGTTACGAACAATTTTTCGTAGCACTATGGAAAAAAATTAGGTCATTATAACAATTTATATATGGTCGTTATTGATTGCGGTGTCGTTGATGATCTACGCCGCGACGTTTGGCTCGCGACGGCGCCGGTTGGTGTGCTCGGTGCTCGGCGTTCGCGGCGGCTGCGGAGAGGTCAACGCCCGCTCGACGCCAGCGTGTCTCTCGCCGTCGCGGAAACTCAGAATCAGCTGATCGGCTGCACGGTTATCTCGGCCGGACCTGGCGGAGTGGGATGATATCCGCCCCCCGCGCTTGTTGGCAGGAGTCAGCTCCGCTACGCATCTCCAACGTAGTACATGAAACACACGCAACAAACGTAATATTCCCCTCCCCCTGCAGATGGTTACGCTAGTGGGAAAGAAGCATTTATTAGTGCGGCAGTTGTTGTTAAGTTTTCGCCAGTTTCCTAGTGTCAAGCCAGCATTGTCCTGCAGAATACATGACATGGATCTTCTACCGTGAATGCAGCTTTGATGCGATACTGTACCCATTACACGTCAGTTTTAGTCTTGATAAAATTATTTATGTTTTCGCCACATTCGCAGGCACTGGGAAGTGTCCCAATACGAGCTTAGCACAAACATTCGCCGTTTATGTGGTCGCTGTTTATAACAGTCCACGCATCGTATTCCAATCTCCCGTTATTGTACTCACTGAAATTACAGTCTGTCCCAAAAATATTGACTGTGGGTTCACTGCACGTTATCAGTTCACATTTATGAGTAAATACACAGTTTTCGTGCGTAATATTGGCGTTTGGCGTCTTCACCGCTGTTCAACGCTCAATACTAGCACTTCACTGTCCTTATCACAGTTTCACCTTCACAGTTTTTCACACTGCTTAAAGTAACTGTTTCGATTAGTTCACAAACACTAACGTATTTAATTCAGTCTTAACTGGGTTTTGGGTCGTGCTGGATTTTTCCAGTCTCTGACACTAATTACCTCTTTCCATTTTCCACTTACAGAGTCGTACTTGCCTTCAGACTTTTGACTATACAATTGTATTTCCGTCTCATCTGAGGTAAGTCCCCATGTCATGTCTGCCTACTCATTGCGTACTTGCTCTCCAGAGCCAGGCTCGACTTTACAAAACTTTGCCTCTCGCATTATTTTACACATTTTGTAATCTAGGCCTAGCGTGCCAGTTCCTAGATTAGTATTAGATTTGAGACTTTTGTTTACACGATAAATTCGTGCAAATCTCTGCCTCAGCAGATGGCAGTATATTTTAACAGTGCTTAGCGGTAGTCGCGTTTACTGATTTGCTTTTTACCTTGCCCACAACACATGAGGTACCTTCGGTGATGTACACCCTGCAGTCATACTGTTAAGTAAATTATGCTTGAGCATACTTCAGGATCGGTATAGACATAAATACATGAAACAACATATACACTATAATATTGAATTACTACTACAGTTCAAAAATATTCATGACACACCAATGAAAAATTCTTTCATCATTACACGCTGTTGAATTTCTTTTTATTTATATTTTTAAAGCATTTTTAAAAATGAAGTTTGTAAAGTATTCTATGTTCATTTTTCTTTCAAAATGCAATTACTTAAAAATACTGTTATTCCTTAACATCTACAAAATTGAATCACACTAATCTTCTGTGCCTCATTGTCTTTAAATTTTACGCTAAAATCTGAACATTTACACACAGAAAAAAATACACTCTAAACTTAACCTGCTACTCACATATGTAAACGTTGCTCTACTGAGCGAACTTCTTTAAGTCTTTGTATGGATAGAGTCCTCTGATCTCTTCCGATTCTACGTCACCCAACAAATAGCTATATCCATGTGGTATGTCTATGATTTTGTAGGGCCAGGCATACACCGGTTGCCATTTCTTATTCTTTTTCACTAACAGAGACGACTTGGGATGAGTCCTTATTAGCACCAAGTCACCTGGTTGATACGCTGTTAACTACTTTATCTTCTTGACATGCTTCTCCTTTCAGCGCTCCGCGCACCTCGTTAAATCATTTAAAGTCTCAGCTATAATCTGTTAGTGAGGTAAAACTTGTCGTGGTACAGTCGGTAATGGTGACAGCCAGCTGTCGGTTTCGTTCTTTCCCAACATGGCTTCTAGTGGAGTATAACCGGTGGCTGAGTGTGGCAATCTATTGTGGAGTTCCTCAAAAGTCGAAACGTATTTTGCCAACTTGGTGTGGCGATCCGGAATGTAAGTTCTCATGAAGCTGTTCAAGTCTTTAAAGGTACGCTCTACAAGACTGCTCTCAGGGTGAAACCGAGCTACAAAAATGTGTTTAATACCTAGGAACAACAGGATGCAATTCACTTACAGTGGGCAGATTTGTAGGTTTCGTCCTTTGACAAAATACACATGTCCTTACAACATTCTGAATTATTCTTTTCATAATCTTAAAATGACATTGTCTTGCGAGAAGTGCTCCACATTTTTCAGTGCCCACGTGTCCCCACGAAAGGTGCACGTGCCACATTAAATCACTGATACATACTTCCGGTACACAGATACACCACAAGTCCTTGTTAACATCCTTCCGGTAATATAATACCCCATTTTGCACAGAGTAACGGCTACCTATCTGATTTCCACCCGAAGCTAGGAGTCCTTGTTTGACTTTTCCCAAGGCGGGATCTTCGTCCTGTAACCTAGGCAATTGCCTGCACGCCTGCAGGAACTTTTTGCGAGAAGTAGTGTCTTTCATGACTAAAATTTTTTGCTCTGTTGCCTGTTCTAGTATTGTTGTTAGCTCAGGCAGACCTTGCGGCAACCGTGACAAAGCATCAGGTACTACGTTGTCACAACCTTTTATATATATTATTTGAAATTGATATTCCTGCAGAGCCAGCACCCACCAAGTCAACCTGTCGTGCATTAACTTGCATGTCAGCAAAAAACCTAAGGCCTGATGATCACAGAAAATTTTTACATTTTTTCCGTACACATAATATCTGAACTTCTTCATGGCCCATATTACTGCTAATGTTTCGAGTTCTGTGACTGTATATGATCGTTCACAACTTGACAACACTCGAATTGCGAAACCGATTATTCTTACGTTCTTGTTTCCACCTTCCTCATCAATTTTGAATGAACAAGCGTCTAGTCCAACAGTGGAAGCGTCGTTCCTTTGACATGTCAGGATGTGACAGTAGATTAGCATTTAGAAGGGCTTGTCGTATTTGCTCAAATGACTGCTGGCACAGTTCATTCCATATCCAGGAAGTATTCTTTCTCAACAAGTTTAACAGGGTATTATCATTTAAAAGCTGGTCAGGTATGTATCGTCTGAAAAATGACACTAAACCCAGAAATGCCTTTAACTGTTTCTTGGTTCTAGGAGGGGGGAAGTTCTCAGTTGCTGCCAGTTTCTTCGGATTCGGCACAATACCTGTAGGTGATATTACATGACCAAGAAATTTTATTCTCTCCCTGCCAAATTTGGATTTTGCGAGGTTTGCGGTTACGCCCATCTCAGAAAATCTTTTTAGTACGCATCTCAGCGTGTCCATGTGGCTTTCCCAATCGGGAGTAGCTATTAATAAGTCATCGACATACAACGTTACTCGGTCCAACAAATCTGGTCCTAATACTGTATCGAGCGCTGCAATGAAGACACCTGCACTAACATTTAATCCAAATGGTAGAACTTTAAATTGTAACTTCTGCCAGCAAACACAAAGGCAATGTACTTTCTTGATGACTGAGTTAGTGGGATTTGCCAATACGACGAACGCATATCGACAGAGGTCAGATACTTAACTCCGTAAAACTTCTGTATCTGTTCATCCAGGCTTTCTGGTCGTGTTCTGACAGGTACAATTATTTTGTTAATATCGCGCGCATCAAGCACAAGACGTATACTGCCGTCCGCTGTCGCTCCTGCCACGAGCGGACTGCTGTACGGGGACAGAGATGGTCCAATTATCCCCCAATCAAGCATTTTTCTTATTTACTTCCTTACTGCCTCCTTCTGTGACCACGGGATGGTGTAGTTTGCATGACAGAAAGTATCATGAGGTACCACTTCGATGTTATAGGTGTAGCCCTCGATAACACCTGGTTTTTCCGTAAACGCATTCTCATAATCTGTAAGTAGCTGAGTCAATTCGTTTTGTTGTGATTCAGTCAAATGTTCTGACTCCATGACATTCATGGCTATCAGTTTCCTTTTTTCTGTTGTGGATTGGCAGGAGCCAACCCACGGGGTTTCGAGGAAGCCGAAAGGCACGCGTTTAAGCTCACGCAGGATGGCGTGAGGTCTGGAAGAGGACAAGGTCTTTATAGTAGCAAAAATAGTACGTAGCTTCTGGAATACTTAACTTTAACGTAGCTCTTGTCTGTACATTCTTTACAGTATCAATAGCAACTGATAATGGCGCCTTGCTAGGTCGTAGCAAATGACGTAGCTGAAGGCTATGCTAACTATCGTCTCGGCAAATGAGAACGTATTTTGTCAGTGAACCATCGTTAGAAAAGTCGGTTGTACAACTGGGGCGAGTGCTAGGACGTCTCTCTAGACCTGCCGTGTGGTGGCGCTCGGTCTGAAATCACTGATAGTGGCGACACGCGGGTCCGACGTATACTAACGGACCGAGGCCGATTTAAAGGCTACCACCTAGCAAGTGTGGTGTCTGGCGCTGACACCACATTTTCCTCTCTGTCTTCAGTAATAAACTCTTAATAATATGCTTGTCTTGTACTTAGTGGACGCGAATCAGGACCTCGAACTAATGTGGGGAAACATCCAGAGCTCAGTTAGGGATACAGCAAAGGAAACACTCATGGGAAACCCAGTGGGCAAGAAGATCTGGTTTGGAAAGGAATGTGCAGATGCCCTGGAAAGGAGAAAGGAAGCCAGGAACAAATGGCTGAAGGGCACAAATCTGGCACAGACCTAAGCACAATTTGAGGAGGTCCGAAAGACTACACAAGCAATTCTAAGAAGATCAAAGAGGAAATACATAAGGAATATAATCACTGAAGCAGAAACAGACTTCAGAGGACAAAAGAGGAGGTAAATGTTTCTGAGGGTGAAGTACCTCTGCAAAGGTCACCAGGCCAAGCAGAAATTTGTCAAAGATTCCCGTGATAAGATCCTGACGAACGATAGGGACATAGCTGAGAGATGGAAAGACTACTTTCGACAGCTGCTAAATTGTGATGAACCCGAACTGCAGTGTGATTTCCAGTACCCAATTACAGACGATGCAGACTATCCCCCACCTACCCTGGATGAGATAAAAACCAGAATCAAACACGTTAAACAGAATAAGAGTCCAGGTGAAGATGGAATACAGGCTGAAATGATCCTGGCAGGAGGAGAGCTACTTGCAGAAAAAAAAAACCGACTGATACAGGCAATATGAACCAAAGAAGAACTACCAGGAGAATGGTAAATAGCTCTGATTTGTCCGATACATAAGAAGGGCGACAAACTGAAATGTGACAACTATCGAGGAATCGCCCTGCTTAACATCTGCTATAAGATCCTGTCCAATTGCCTCATACATAGAATTCAGCCAGTGGCAGAATCGGTGATTGGGGAGTACCAGGGAGGTTTCCGGCCAGGACGGTCAACAGTAGATCAGATCTTCAGTCTCCGGCAGCTCACTGAGAAACTGGGTGAATATGGTAAGGATTTGCATATTTTATTCGTTGATTGTAAGAAGGCCTATGATTGCATACATCGCAAGAGCCTGCTCAACTGTTTAAGGGAGTTTGGCATAGCAGAGAAACTCATCAATCTGATAAAGATCTGTCTGAACGAAACACATGCAAAGGTGAAGATGGGAAATCGCGTAACTGAGGAATTTGAAACTGTGACAGGACTCAGGCCTGGAGATGGGTTGTCCCCTATCCTGTTCAACTTTGCCCTCGAGAAGATCGTACGCGAGACCTTCCAAGAGAACGAAGGGATTGAAATCGAAGGAAAAAGACTGGCATACTTAGCCTATGCAGACGACATCAGTTTACTCTCTAGGTCGGAAGATGAGTTGGAGCAAATGACCAAAGCACTACAGGAGGCTGCCAGCAAATTTGGGCTAAGCATAAACGAAGCTAAGACAGAGTATATCGTTATGACGCGTGGTCATTGTCAGACTGCTGATCGTCTACAATCACTGCAGGTTGGGGATCATTCCTACAAGAGAGTGCAAGAATTCAAATACCTAGGGGCACTTTTCACTGAGAAATCGTCATGTGAAGCAGAGATCCATGCCAGAAGACAAGCAGTAAACCGATCTTACCACAGCCTATCACAACTGCTTCGGTCCAAATCTCTCTCCAGACAGTTCAAGATTCGACTGTAAAATCTCTGATCCAGCCTGTTGTTCTATATGGCTGTGAGACATGGAGTATCCGGAAACAGGACTTCCATAAGCTCCTTGAGAGAAAAGTGCTTCGGAAGATCTTCGGTCCGGTTCTGGATGCAGATACAGGGGAATGGAGGATCAGATACAACCAAGAGCTTGAGGAACTGTACCAGCAGCCCAACATAGCAGGAACTGTCAAAGCCAAACGTATGCAGTGGGCCGGCCATGTGGCCCGGATGGAGGATCACAGATGGCCTCGGAAGCTCCTGGATTTCACACCTACAGGAAAGAGACCGCCAGTGAGACCCAAGAAGCGTTGGAGGGATGGACCCGCGAAGATTTAAAACAAATGCCAATAGATGTGGACGAATGGCGGATAGCTGCAATGGACAGAATACAATGGAGGACGAAACTTGTAGATGCGTGCGGTCCACTGGGCCTGATAACGTAGTAGTAGTAGTAGTAGTAGTAGTAGTGTCTTGTACTTAAGTCAGAATATAAATTCGTTACCTGTCTTCCTTCGAATCTATACTGAAAGCTCCGGCAATTATTACCGTGCACTTCCCGTGTCCTCAACAATGGCAAAATTACACGTCCACCCTCATTCATAAGGCTTACTTCCCCGCACAAGAGGTCGATTTTTGCGTCCTTCTGGCGTAAAAATTCCATCCCCAAGATGCAAGCAACACCTAACCCCTTAACTACTAAGAACAAGCTTTTCATTGCTTTATTTCCTATCGTAAACTCGACTTGCACCTGGTGCTTTATGATATGAGATTGCGCACCTATTGCACCTGTTACACAACAATTCTCCACTGGCAATACTGGTATTCTATTATTGTGACTCAAGTACTTGTAAAAATTTGCACTCATGACATTGGTTGACGCACCGGTATCGACTATTATCTGAACTGGTGCTTCGTACGTATCTGCTTGCAATATAGCCTGTACAACACTTTTGTCGGTTCGGTTACACTTCTGCGGTATGCCTACAAGTTCCTATTCTGTTGTTATTTCCTCATTGTATCTCAGCATACAAAGTTTATGGCTGTCATCCGTGAATGTGCCGTCACTACACCATCCTGGAGCCAACAACGAAGAGCGTATTGTGGCCTTTTTTTTTTTTTTTTTTGAGTTTAATGGGTGAGCATTAGTGGGTTGACAGTTGTCTGTCACTTCTACTAACCTCACATTGTGGTTCTGGTTGTTGTTGTTGCTACTGTTGGGTTGGCCGCCCTGCCTCCCCGATGGCGTATCTTGATATTGTGTATGGCTCTGGTTTGGCGGTGGTCGGCTGTAACTTCCTGTGATGGACCTGGGTTGGCGTTCCATTGTGGCGCTGTGTTTTGTTGCCACTGTGGTGTCGGTTCATTACAACCACGCCACTGGTTTCGGTTGTTCCGCCATTGCGGATTGCGGTTACCACTATACCCATTAGTCATGCGTCCATCATGATGTCTCTTCCGATTTTGACGATTATAACCGTTGCCGTTATAACCATTGCCATTGTTTGTGCCTCGATTCTGTTGCCGGTGCTCTTGCCTATTCCCGTTACCACTTGGTACTAAGTTACTACCGTTACTGTGGCTGCCATTGTAATCGGTTTTTTGTTGATTACAGCCTGCATGGTTCCACTTGTTTTCGGTTTTCATGTCTTCGATCAATAAGTCAACAGAATCCACTATTTCCATGAATTGTTCTATATCATATTCCGGCACATTGATAAAATATCTTTTAATTTCGCTGGGCAACTTCATTTTTATTAATCTGATTATGTCACGATCGGACATTGGCTCGTCCGAGTACCTGGTTTTGTTTATATACTTTTCAAAATATTTGCATAACGTTCCCAACTTAGGATTGTACATTTATGGACTGTACAATTCCGTGCGTAGTCTTTCTTGGACGCTATCGGACCAGAATTTTTGGAAGAAAGAACTTTCAAACTGTTGCATCGTTAGACATTTTTCGGACACGTCAGTGGCCCACAGTGCCGCGTCACCTTGAATAAAGGAGACCACGAACTGTATTCTTTGTATTTCCGTCCTTGTCCTGGGAAATACATTCCTGAAGCTCTTAATAAATACCACAGGGTGGTCACTTCGTTTTTTCGCTATTGAAGGATTGGAATGTCCTGTGTTTTATCACATTGTCCTCCTTTTTGCACATCTGATTGCTACATTCTGTGGCATTCATTACTTCGTGATGTGCACCACACGGTATCGCATATTGCTCGCGCCCGTAATTCCCATTAGGTTGCGGTTGCGCACTCGCACACTGCATACCGTCAGCGTTATTATAATAATCAGTAGGCGGAGTCGGATTCATTATCTGTCCGCCACTGTTTACATTGCTTTCCAACGCAGATAGTCTCCACGCGACCTCCTGTTGCCAATTCGGTAACTCCGCTGTCACACGGACTTTGATCTGTGTTAATTCGGCGTGTAGTGCGGCAGCGCTAGCGTCAGTATTTACAATCGCGGCCGCAGTCGCTTGTTCTACAGCTGTTTTTACGTCGCTTTCAATCTTCACAGATATCTCGCGATCCTTTACTTCTAGCTATTCATTAAATTCTTTTTCGACTTTTTGAGCTTGCACATCCAAATATGTATCAATACCTTTCCGTGCATTTATCTCCACATTATCCACGCGGGTGGTTAAAGTTTGGACATTGTCTTCAAGCCTAGCTTGCAATATCTGTAACTTTGACATCTCGCCGGCTAAGCTTTACACAACATCGGGTATGTCTTTGCAAGCGTCCCGCATCTCGGCAAGTTCGCTTCGGCTACTGTCTAGTTTCGTTTCACTGCGCTGCTCTTGCTCACGTAGCATCTGAGCAAGTTTTTCGTCTCTTTCTTTCTTTCTTTTTCCCTCTGTTCTAACATCCTTTCTTTTTCCCTTTCTTTCTGTTCTCTCAGTTACTCTTGCTCAAAGAGCATCTGAGCAAATTTCTGATGTCTCTCCCTATCTCTTTCTTCTAACCTGCGCAGAAATTCTGCAAATTGATCTGCATTCGTTGAGCATACTAGTGCACCGTTTAATGTGGCACTCGACTGCACCCCCCCCCCCCCCCCCCCCTCCTGCCCAGGCAGTGGAGTTGATGTTATTCTATTCCCATTCTGCTGTGGAGCGTCATTCACCGTCCACAGATCCTCGCGCCCCGCTCGGAAATTATGTTATCTGAGGCGGTGGCTTGGGATTCGTTTAAGCTTTGCAAATGATCCTCACTTTCCATATTAAAAAAATTTTGTTCGTCTGGTACGGATGCTTTAGCTTGTCCTATCTTCCCCATAATAAATTCAGTTTAAGCCATTGACAAATCTTTAACACTGATACACACACGAATAATTATCCCCTCGAAAAATAAACATATGAATACACAAATACAATTTAAAATTGCACTTTACTTACTATTTTTGCACCGAAGGTATCTCTTGTGCACATGGGTTCGATATTCCGCACAGAGCTACACAGGATGCTTGCACAATAGGCCTTACCTTAGTTATTTTTCTTTATCGAAATCCTTTTTCTATCTACACTTTTTCTTCTCCAGATCTCCTCAGGGAGTGGTTTTGTTGTTGTACATGTAAAACAATTCATATCAGCATTAATATTTTACAACAATTAGGCACATAGATATTTACATTCATTACAATAGAATCAGACTTAATAAATTTCGCCTTTTCTTTGATCGGGCCCAACGTTGGGCGCCAATCTCGCGTCCGTCGGCCGTCGTAATTTAATATATAATTATTATTTTCTTATTGTTGCCGACTTACGTGGTGGGCCTTAATAAAAATTATATTTCATTCAATTTTGATTTACGATTAAATGCTTATGTGGAGTTCTCCTTTTTAACAATATTAAACTTAAATTATTTGTTACGTTAATGAACGTTAGAATCGCTGAATCTTAAAACATGAGAATATAAGCTGAACAATGTAATAAACTTTTCATATTAATTTCCTCGGCTAGTCAGCTCACTTTAAAACAAAAGATCTTTAGTTATTAATTACAATTACGGCCCACACACGCGCGAGAGTATTTTTTCTTACCTCCGTTAACCATTGTATTGTAGCCAGGTTCCTGGCTCTGGCTCTCGGCTATGGTACTGAAAATAAGAATCTTAAAGCTACGTATTTTCTGCAACTTCGTGCGGCTGTGGAGAAAAATGAATATTATGTTAATAGCTGGCGAGTTTTTCGCTTCCGCTAATTTTTTATAAGTTAATATCGCCACGTAATGGCGCCGTTTGCTGCATCGGCCGCTGCGATTGTTGAACTGTGAATTACTTGAATGCAGGTTAATTCAAGGAAGGCGGACATGAAATCGGGATCACCTCTTACAAATTAAAAGTGCACAATAATATTAAATGAATATATTATATGCTTAATTATTACAAATATGCTTACATTAGCCAGCACACGCAAGATGTCCGTCTACACACAACCAAGACAAGAGAAGAAGTGAAAACGACTAAAAAAATTAACAAAAGAGCGTATCTTGTCGTCTCTTTAGATAATTTTGTTACATTTCTTTGCACTCGAAACTTACACAGAGAAATTATTATTTTACGGGTACATTATAATATATATATATATATATATATATATATATATATATATATATATATATATATATATTATTCAATTTTTAAATGTCTCTTCTTTATAAATACCGTTTTTTAAGTCTTTTCTTAATATAGCACTGGGGACGTTGTATGTATTAGACTTTTCTTGATTTTTGCACTAAACTAAACAACGTTATCCCCACTTCAAAACTCTTTATTTGTCAAAACTGGTCTTTGTCTCATCTCAATATGATGGTCATCCAAGCGTTATAGTGACCACCAAGATGGGGAGTCAACATTATCTTGCAGTATAAAACATTTGCCATCCTTTGCTGATAAAGCTGACATGTCATCGCACAGTGGAGACTACAAGACATTTCTCACATAATACTTCGTCATTTTACATAAACCTATCGTAAGTCGTGTTGACTTCATGGCACAATAAATAGTAAAATGCAACATGGCGATGTGCAGGGTATTTTACGATGGTTTTCGAGTAGCACATTGAAGTATGCCACAAGTTATTATTATTTAGGTGGAGTATGTGTATTTGTAGAGCAGTTAGTTACATTTTGGCGTAGCTTGTTACGATTTATTATAACACGTTGAAGTATAAGGTATTTTACTATATTGAAACGATACAGTAGTTTCCGCTCTATAAACAGCAGGTTTCGCTGCTCGCTCGCACCGGGAAATAGAAACAGAGGCTGCTCCGCAGGCAATTTTATTACACGACGCGGCCGGCCGCGGGTGCAACAGAACCCATGTGGACGGGTGGAAAGAAATGTGTCAGGCTTCATAATACGTATTTATATGTGTCGTGTATTATGCATTTCTTGTACGTGGATGTGAATCTGCACATGAACTTTCCTAATCACCCTCCCACCTTTCCGTAAAGCGTGGCCAAATCTTTGTTGGGAAGTAGTTCTGTAGTATAGTAGTGCCAACCTTACTCCTGGCTAGGGGATCAGAGAGACAGCACAGGCAGGTAAAAGTCAAAGACTTTTCAGTGTCACAATATTTGGGGTGGAGAGGTTGGTCACGGCCAAGTGGTTCGACCATCCCCTCCACCTTGGCCCAGGAAGACCTCCGGGTGCCCGCCATATTCTGGAGTGTTGCAGAAGATGGGTAAGTGAGCAGACGTGCCCTCAGTGCGTTTGTCTCAATGTTCACGCACGGAAGAGAGGTATTTGAATATTTGTGCTAATTCTTTTATTTCCAGCTTCGGATTGTGTAAGTAAATGAATGATCTCGTTAATTTAGCAAAATTGACCCCCTGTGTAAAAGTGTCTGGTCCCCAGTTTGCCCGTTATCCTCCTCACATAGTGAATGTCCTATGTAGAATATTGGGAGACTTTGGTGCTATACATTTGGCCAACGCAATTCCGTCTTACCCGTAGAAATGTGCGTGCAGATTAGTATATAAAATATCCGGGCTATAAGTTGAAAAATAGTAATATCTGTAAACTGAAACAATTGCTGCTATCGCTGTAAAGTCGAGTGATAATGTTTAAAATAAACAGGAAATCAACTGTCATCAATCTTTAACATACCTTAAAAATCACGAAGAAGTCAAGTTAAAGGAATTTATTTAAAACAAAAGCTATACAATGCAGGGACCCACACATCAGCGTGTGAGCCCTCCAGCCCCTTGCCTAGTATCGTACAGAAAAGACACGCTCTCTAGGTAGCGCTCTCAAGCTCTTCTACCAGTTATCCATTGCGCAATTTTGATTCAGGGCTTGTCGACACAACTTTCATCTGGCGTCCCTAGGCAAGGAGGTATGACGATAAACTTTCAGTACATTGGGCAATTTGTTACAATTTTGTTATAATATTGCATGATTTTCTTACAATTTTGCTGTGGCAGAGCGCATTTTGAGGTAACGTCCTACAATTTTGCTGTAATGACATAATTTTTGGAGCACTTTGTAACAACTTTGCTGTAAATAAGGCGATGTAAGGGGCAATTTCTTACAGTTTTGCTGTGACATGGGGTAATCTATTACAAATTTGTTGAAACGTAGTAATACATGAGGCAATTTGTTATAATTGTCCATTGGGAGATACAGTTGATTCCTTTGTTTGGGGCTTACTAACACATTTAAGTGACTTTGATATTGGTTTTAGTTGATAAGTTTTGGCAAGTATTGCACACGATTTAGCTGTGGGAATATAATGTTTACTTGCAAAGAAACATCAACATATTCCCACTCACAATGCACTTTAACCTCTGAGTCGGATCATGTGCCATGTGTGTTTTGTATTCTTCTAGGAAACAGTTCTATGTATTTTGATACATAATATATACAACTCTGGCTTTATTTAATCTGTGGTACAAAAGTCGGCATGGAATCGTTGATAAACATGCATGGTATATCACTGATGCCAACATATCAGCCAAAAGTACTGTGAAGAATAATACAGACAAATACACGTGGAAATATCGAATTTTAGGATCCATTGTGCCTGGTAAAAGTGCTTCAGTGATCAAAATGTTCACGTTAAAAATTTTATTTACCCGTCAAGCACATCAGCAATTCCTTTCATAATTTCATTTCTTTGCACGCCATAATACTGCAGTGCAAAGTTACACTTCGGTACTACGCAAATACGTAGTCTTACCGATAAAATGCATTAAAAGTCTTGTCATGAGACGGTAATCTTCTTCCCTAAAATGATGCTTCATCAGCTTTATTTTTGCCCACAGTCTTTGTATAGCTACCAAAAGCTATGAGCTGCGAGCTTAGCAATTTATTTTAGTACATCACGTGTTATATCACAGTTATAGATGTAGGTGTATTATTACTGTTCAGTTACTTTGAGAATACGCGTTTTAGGCCTCAGGTGGGAGTTACACGATCGTATCCTTTGGACATGTTGGGTTTTTGCATATTGTATTGGGAACATGATAAAACTTCCTTTGTATATTAAGATGATATGTAGTGCAGTTGATACAAGGCAATAGATATCACGTCACAAAGTATCATTCCTGTGGTAGCGTCTGTACTTAAGTACCACAAAAATATAACGTTGATGGTTAGACACGTTACCGCATGTATGTTAAAGTTCTAAAGTAATACAAACAGTATTAGCGTTCAGTAACATCGATTACATTTAAGCGTAAAACTTCCATCCCCTACCCCTCTATAAAAGTGCTTAACTATATGTCAGGGGATGAACATTCGATCTTTGTACAGAGAGTTCATTGCCTTAGGTAGATCTAAAATAGCAATGCCAATATCCTTTCGTAATTTATTAATTACCACAGATAATTAGGAGATGTGTACAATAACCAATTTTGCTATTTAATCAGCTATAGTGAAATGTGCATTTCCATAGATAATAAATATATTTTATACACTGAAGTACTGTAAGGTACACCAATATTATCAATATCTTAACACAGTCCATTAAAAATACAGGTAAAACTTAATTTGGAAAATTGTTGGCTATTAGAAGGTACAGAGAACAAGGAGAGCGATAGGCAGTTTCGTTTTAAAGGCAAGTTTAATACTGTATCCTGACTGGCTGTTTAAGTTTTCATGGCTGGTAAATTACTTGCGTGAGACTGGAGCGCTGAGACATTATGAAATGACAGAAATAGATATGGCTTAGGCAGGGACATGACCTCCACCTGCCACAGTCGGAGTCTCTACCTACCATCGACGGAGGAAGGAATGGCGTGGACACTTGACCCTTAAACCCCTTACATTCCTACTGATGTAGAGTGCAGGTGAGGCGTACGCAGGCAACCTCACTCTAATTTTAAACGATTGGCAAGGTGAGATCAGCACAGTTGGTATACTCAACGAATAAATAAGATCTAGCAGAACCATAATATCTCGATACATCAGTCTGTATCGAACTACGACTCAATTCTGTATCTCGGTAATAGTGAGTTTGTATACAGTGTATAAAAATCACCATTTGGCCATGATCATGGAAGGAGGTTCATTTTATGAAAACATTCATTAACCCACTCATTTTAGATCTGTATAAGATGATAGTTGCAATATTACATTAATGCTGACAGACAACCATATGTACCGTTACATTACTGCGGCTTTTGGTATTACTGGCATTATACAAGTGCTACTTCATTCTTAATTGTATCAGTACTACTATATTTTTAATAACTTTACCTATCCAGCGTACCAGTAGACTCTTGAGGAAGATAGTGGACAACAGGTTTAGTTATTAATTAGTGCACATACCCCCTTTTTCCATTATGTGTCCGCATTTTATTACCGTGTAGATAGCGTGGCGTGAGTCAAGAGCATGAATGTTTGCTGATGCATCCATAAATGGATGTGTAATGTCAAGCTGTTAACTACTTATGTTTCTGGGAAAGGATGCAAACAAAATAGGTATGACAGAGATGTACAGTAGTCTGAAATGTGTTGTGCCATGTTTGGTCACGGAAATGATTCAATTTATTCTACCGTGGATTAGAAGTCGATGCTGCGTCATCTGTATGCCAGGATGGGCATCGTATCTTCGTCTTTTAAGTGAAAGGTCGCTCCGTCAGAGCGTCACCTTCAGGTTGCTGTCTAAGTTACGAGAATGAGTTATTTGCAAAAGTAACTGATTAATCAGTTTTCTTGTAAGTCTGTTAATAGTAGCGAAGTGTTATAAAGCACATTAATTTTTACACTTCTGGTAAATTCAATATGGAGAGTGATGCAATTTCGATCGTGCAATCATTGAATCATCAGCCTTTAGCCTTTAGCTTTAGGACTGCTGATGTTATCATTATTTAATTAGAGGTGCTCCTTTCTTATTTTACCAGTAATTTGTATAGGATCAACTAATGATTTCTTTGTGTGAAACGTATCAGTCACTGCCTCCATGGGCTGTCGTTGATGGCCGCACAGACAATTAGCTTTCACTGTAACTCGGACATTTCATACCGAATAAGTAGCGTGTTTTCGTGTGTACTGTATATAAGTATTATCGTGTGAACGTTCTTCCAATGAAGAAAGATCACACAGTCAGTAAACTGTATGCCACTGTTCTCCATGTACGACGTGGACATGGCTACACATAAAATGAGCTGTCATCGTTCATAAATGGCTCTCATTAAAGGCAGCATGCGTGTGATAACATACATTGAGGAAGAATATTACTGTGTGAATTTTATCGGAATCAAGATCTATTAAATGGTGCGTAATGTGTATACCATCGTCTCAAAAAGCCATGTGCGCACGACTGTACAGACAACGGGCAACCGCTCCTTTTGCATAGCTTTCACATCAGGCAGTGTGCGTGTGTTAACGTGAATTTGATATTAATCTTTTGTGTGCGTTATAGTCAATGCGTGAACGAAGTGAATAAGGTATATGAAATATCTCTACTACGCTCGCACGTGATGACAACTACATAGACGATGAGGTTTCTTCTTTCTTGGCCTCAGCGATGTTGTGCATTCTGTTACGCTGATATATCGATGAGCTCACCTTCTTTCTGTTATTACGCTTACTTGCTTAACTTCTACAATCAGTGGGTAAGTGTACTCTCTCTGTGTACCGTTTTTAAATATTCAGTCTCCGTTCTGATTGCCAACAATTTCTGGTAGGCGTATGGTGCCCCAATTGATTTCTTAAGACTTTTAAAGTGATTGTACTACGGCCCAGCTATAAACTCGACCAATTAGTTACTGAGGACACTTCCCTTCCATATCCATTGCACTAAATTAAATATTAATGAGACTGTTTAGCATACTGAGATGGTGCACCACGCCCTGCACCTACTGTATGTACTTACAAAGTTGTATGCTTTGTTTTCCCACCACACACTTGCTGTCAAATAATACACGTTGGTGCAGCATACGGAAAAAATTTCTGTTGCTCACACACGTACTTTCGTAGCCCATTAGCCGTAAATAATTGGGTCCTTTGACATACTACTGATTAGCACATAGTGCAATAATAGTCATTGAGGATAGGAATGAGTGGCATAATTAAGCTGAGTGGCATACGATACATTTCTCTCACGTTATAGCGTATCATATTACAGTGCTACGCAGATGAGAAGCTGGTCAGAGAAGGACACGTGCTCTAATTTGGACTTGTCCCCACAGCACCACTCCTACTCCATTTCTCCTCTCCAGGGATTTTCCCGAGTTAAAACGAGAGGAAAACTGAAACAACCCAATTTATTGCGCATGTATCATTAGCGCATAATCATACAAGAAAATAATGAGACTATGGCAGCTCGACTACAGTTTGTATATTCCGGCATGTCATGACAGTATTTTTAAACAAGCTACAAAGAAACTCAGAAGCAGGGAGGATCAAAAACAAAATGTTGCAAATCTGTCAACTTTCAGATTGAAGGATATACGCTTCTACGAAAAAGAAATTAGCTACATAGGGGAGAACAGATTACAGATATCTGTGCAGTGTGTTGCAGCCATGAAATACACTCACAGAGATTGGTCACAAGTGCGGACAATTGTCCAGGCCATGATCCTACCCACAGTCATTAGAGACATTGGACCAACGATATTACGGCTGGTTACCTAACCCTCTCTATCAACTATAAAATCATACTACGTAAATCGGCATTATGTGGTGTTTACAATACAGAAGTGAATGCAGAACTTACTGATGACTATTATCATGTATATATCACAGACCTTTCAGTGTCACTGAAATGAGCTTCATAAATGCCTTAGCCTGAACCCTGGGTTTAGTCTACTGTTGATTTCATTGAAACGACAGAGAGAGAGAGAGTGACCTACAGAATAAACTGAAAATGAAACGTACTTTCAATTCGGCAACTATTATTGTTGCAGATGTACACTAAAAAACAAGAGAACAGTTGGTGAAATACGTAAAATTTATTTTTTTGTTTTAAATAAACCAAGGATTTTTAATGAAAATTGAAAAATGAATAAACACAAACAACATTAAATAAACACAGAAAAAAACTAAACTCAGAACGACAAACGAAACCGAAAACAAACAGAACAAAATCTGAACACAAACAAGAACTTACAGGATCAAACGAACATTTTTCCAGTGGGTGCAAGCGGCACCCGAGGGTTGGTTACAAGGTCTCTCAGCTGCCCCCTCCACCACTACATGGACTTCATCCATCTTGGCAGCACCCATGAGACTCTCGGCTGCATCCTCCTCTACATCTCTAGGGGCTTGTTCCGTCTTAGCAACATTCACGAGAGTCTCAGCTGACCCCTCCTCCTCAACTTCACAGTTTGCATCCATCTGGGCAGCACCCATGAGACTCTCAGCTGCCTCCTCCTCTAAGTCTTGATGGGCTTCTTCCATCCTAGCAGCATTCACTATACTCTCAGCTGCCCCTTCCTCCACATGCTGGGTCAATATCAGAAACGTCCATGACGCCCTCATTTGCCCCTTCCTCAGTGTCACTACATGCTTCATACATCTTGGCAGCACCCATGAAACTCTCAGCTGCCTCCTCCTGTAAATCTTGATGGGCTTCTTCTATCCTGGCATCATTCACGAGACTCTCAGCTGCCCCTTCCTCCGCATCTCCACAAACTGGGTCAGTCTCAGCAGTATCCACGAGACCATCATCTGCCCCTTCCTCAATCCCTCCACATGCTTCACTCATCTTGGCAGCGCCCATGAGACACTCGTGTTCCTCCTCCTCTAAGTCTTGACAGGTTTGTTCCATCTTGACAGCATCCACAAGACAATCAGGTACTCTCTCCTCCTCTTGATCCATCTTGGCACCGTCCACCTAGGCAACCAAGATAGTGTTAGGTGCTTGGTTAAACTAGAAACAACATTATACACTAGCACTTACATTATGAAATAATAGTAATTGGTAAGAGTTTTCAGAAATTGCGGTGAGCAAGAGGTTTATATGGAGCATCAGTGTTTTACTTCAGAGTCAAAAGAAATTCAGAATTTTAATAGTAGTGAGAATGTTTAACAGGTAGTAAGTAAGATATTGGAATATTATTACTGCACAGGCATTAGAAGCTGATGACTTATGTATGGTATGGGAAAGAGGGTCTTCCATTATCACCGACTTCACAATAATGTAGCGCTATGATTCTCATACTGGCAGCATGTCTGTAACTAAAAAGTCTCAGGCCAACTGGAGAACGGGATGCAACCCTTCCGCTCTGACCAATGACGTCAGAAATTTCCAGAGATGATATACTACACAGATTTAACAGCTGAGACAAGTGTTCACAAACTAAGGAGTGCAGGAGAGAGAAACAGGTGGTAGACATATATAACGTCCAGTAATATTTCGACCATAATATTAAGGATATCGCTTGTTTGAGTCCTGGTACTTCCGTGAAAAGTAAGGGAAAAAAAGGATAGAAGTAGTGGTAGCATAGAATACCCCAGCTGACATATATATGAGTTGTATCTCGAAATTCAGTCGGTATGTATAGGTTAATTGCAGTATGGGATACGAATTTAACGTAAGTCGATTTCTTGTTTTCGTTAGCATTGGTATCCTATTCTTCAGTTGAACTGTGTAGGTCAAGTGAAGTATGGGATACAAATTTTAAAGGTGTTTCTTTCGTCTCCGCTACTACTAACATTATGTTCTTACGTAGATAGTATTACTATCGAAGCATACATGATACTTGCATCCCATTCTTCAGTTGACCTATATAGGTCAACTGAAGAAAAAGATATTACTACTAACGAAAACGGGGAAACCTACGTACGGAAAATTGGATACCTGTTCACCGATGTAGGTCAAATGAAGTATGGGATACAATTTTTTTGGTTTCGATACTAATAGTATCGACTGAAATTTATCACAGTTTTGCTATCGACGTCAGGAAAACCAATAGCAGTCAAAATTGTATCCCATTCTTCAGTTGAGCTATATAGGTCAACTGAAGAATATGATACTAATTAGTATTAGCGAATGGGAAATAACGACAATTATAACATGTGTATTCTGTATTTCAACTGACCAGTATGGGTAAATCACATCAATGTTACACATGTCGCTGTTTCCGTCTAGCTAGCACCAGTATCCGGTACTTCAGTTGACCTGTATACGTCAACTGAAGTACGGGATACAAATGTCACGTATGTCGGTCGTTTCGCCTTCAGTAGTGCTAGTATAGACTCAGAAAATGATACTACCACCCGACGAAGAACTGTCTCAGTTACAAGCGTTATGTGGTTTGGGGATTCGCAAATGAAGCAAAATTCCCCATTTGCTCTTATTCCCTATCTTTTCAAAGCCTCTCAGATTGTGCATTAACAATATAGAGATTTGAAAAACAGAATTTAAACTCGTTTTTCTTTCCAGGAGCAGTTATGGCCTATATCCATACTTTGTCGGACATAAACGGCTAATTGAAATTGAAGAAGCTGCAGAAAGATAGAAATCTGTAAAAATGGTCCGCGGTAAGTCCAAAACCCACTGAGAAATGGGAAGCATTCCATTGCAAGACAAATGCAAAACTTGAGCACTTGAAATAGAGAGGGCAGTAGAGAAACAAATGGGCAAAAATATTATTCCCATTGTAATTCTTACCTAATTCACCAGCTGCTGCTTTTAACTGTTTAAAGAAGAAAATTAAAAAAGAAAAACAGGAAATGAAGCCCCAAACGTGAATACGTACACGTACAAACAAGTTTTGCAGTAATCTGAAAATGGGAAAACAAGGCTGGATGCAGAAGAAATGTGAAGCAATAGAAGCGTGTGAAACAATTGGAAAATAAGACATCATATATGGGAAAATTATGGATACCGTTAGAGGAGAGAGATTCAGATGCATAAATATCAAACGCTTAGGTGGCAAGCGGACGGAGGATAGAAGCTGGATTTAACGTATGAGTTGGTCCTACATAGTAAACCAACTTAAAAAGAGAAGTGGATGAAGATTCGAAGTGAAAGATGGTACACTAAAAAGAGTTTCTCAAGCAGTAAAGAACCAATTCGAAGAAAGACTCTTGGCGTACACTACAGCGTTTCAAAATTGTTCAGATCACTGGTAGGGAACCTGAGAAAGGTGTTCCACGTGATATGTAAAACATCCTAAGCTGGCGAAATACACTCAGACTTTTAAAAAAATTCAGTAATCCCATACCCAGACAGACCAAATGCCCACAAGTTTCAAAGTTAACGGAATAGTCACGAAAAATGTAATACGAATTAATGAAGACATTGGTAGCGGGGGTTTCGCGGAAGTATGGGGACGAGTAAGTCATTTCCCACCTTAGGACTCTGAAGACAGATTGCTGCAAGGCAAAAGTAAATCGGTAGGAATTCCATTTCAGAGGGTCACAGGGATAAAATACAGCGAGTAAAATACAGCGAGTAACTTGCGAGGACGAAATGAATCGAAATCGAGGAAAAAGTCTTTTATCACACAATTCGCTGATAGCTGGGATCAGTTTCTAGTATGCATCGTGCGGATACATAGGATCTTATGTTGTTAACAGGGTGATGCGAGAGGGTGAGTGGGGAGAGGAGGTGAAAGGGTTGTAATATTTGTACAGGTAGAGGAAGACTTGAACACAGTAAGCAGATCGAAATGAATGTCGGCTGCTGCACTTATGGAGAAGCAAAGAGCCTCTCACAGGATATACTACCGTGGGGACCTGCATCTCATCATACTTCAAACGGGAGACCGCATTATCAACAACACCACCACGTGAAGATTTTCTAACAGTTGCCTGGACCTTACTAACCAAGGGATAACGGCCGTATTGATGTTATTCATTGATGAAGAGGGGCCTAGACTCCATGGATATACCCTCACGCGAAAAAAATTTTGTCGTGGTGCATTCTGGTACCAGTGATTAACTCACTGTAAGCAATAAAACAGCAGTTCCTATAACTCCACATTCAATAGCTTCATTACCCTTCTAACATTCAGCACACTTTCTTTTTCTAATCTTCTGTAACTGATTATTCTAGGCTGTTATTGTCATGGCATTTGATAATAGGTCTATTGTAATTTCTTGTTTTATGTTGCGCACGATGTTTGGTGTAACATCGGGATATTTTCGCTCTGCCACTACGTGAACGTGTTATATCTGTTTCAATAAGTGGATTATATTTTCGTAACCCTTTAATATATTTCAAGCTACCTGCTACGCCCTCATCTGGTTCTTCTTCTATGATCATAAAGATGTACTAGAATCGTGGAACTAGTGCCTTGAAAAGCCGTATGCAAGAAATAGTGAAGATTAGGAAATGGAGAACGCTGAGGCAAGCAATCCGGAAGAGGAGGGAGTTTGTTCCCCACGTGATCAATTTTATCTCGTGGCCAAGCAGCCAAAACATGGGAAAGCTGCTGAAGATGGTGATAAACCAGCAGAACTCGTCAAGGCTGCTAGACAACAGCTACATGAAGAACTGTTCTATTTCATACAAATTACATACGAAGCCAGGGAACACCGAACACACTTTGAAGAATAGTTACAGCGCCAACACAGAAGAAAGTATCTGCAAACAAATGTGAACAATCTTGCATCCTCAATTTAATAACACACGGCACCCAGATCTTGACCTCTATCATTGTAACGCGGACTAAAGAAAGGATAGGTGTACAAGATACGGAAGAAGAATTTGGCTTTAGAGGAGCTGTAGGCACACGAGAAGCCGTACTCGTGTTACGGCTAATACCTGAGACAAGACTAAGCAAGAGCCAAGAATGCAGCAGAGTGTCGTAGGAGGAATGGTCAGTATTCAGGTGTATGACAGGAACGATCATTCGAAGCTTAACCGTCTACTAAACATGGGTTATAAAATGCAGCAATGAGCACTTCTTCTTCGACAGTGTATCAAAATCTCGTCTCGGCCTTCTATATTTTGAGGGGCGTAAGTATGGCCCAAATCACGAAAAAAATTTCCTGTAAATACGGGCTGCAAAGTGCTCACCTTCAGACTTTGGGCACTTGTGCAGCTTCACTGTTGTGAAACACATCTCTTCCACAAAACATGTGCTTACAGATCTTAAGCTACGAGTAGAGTTCATGTTTACTAGTCTCTTTTGCTTCGAATGACCGTTCCTGTCGCATCTCTGAATACTGATCATACCTCACAGGACACTGTGTATTGCCTACGTCGACAAATAGAAAGTATTAGACGGTGTAGTCTAGCGACAGATTTTAGAGATGCTGAGAGAGGGACTGCCGTAATGTATCAGAACAGAGGAGTACTGCAGTAACTTTACAAAGAAAAGATGGCTGTGATAAGAAGCGGATAACATCAAGGGCAAGCCACTGTTAAATAAGGTGTACGACCGGGCTGTTCACTTTCTGCTATCTTATTCAACGGATACATTCGGAGGACTCTAGATGAATTTAGGGACACATTAGGACTTGTACTACGAATTAAAATTGAAAGTAAGATAACAGATATGTTGAGACTTTCTGATGATACTACAGTATTAAGTGAATGTGCGGAACTACAGAAGCGAGATGCAGATGAAAGCCCCATTTCTTCCTAACATGCAAATTAATAAAGTTAAGACAAAAATCTTAATAAGTAGACAAAATACCGTTGCCCAGTGCTCACTTAACAATGAGGGACTGGAGACCGTGGAATCCTTTTGCTTCCTATGGAGTAAAACCACCCTCAGACGGATCAAGGAAGTATATTGCAAGCCAAATAAAGCAGGCAACAGCTGCTTTTAACAAGATCAGGAACCTCATAGCCCAATACCTGAGGAAAGACCTCATGAAGATTTTGTACAGATGTGAAATACGGACAATCGAAGAGGCGAAAAAAAAAAAAAAAAAACTGATAGCCTTCGAGATGTGGTTCTATCGTAGCAGTCTCAAGATTTTCTGTGAAAAGAACTTATTAAGTGAACTGAAGCACTGCGGGGTAGATAACGTGCAGCTATGTCTCCTAAAGCTTATAGAACGCCACATGTGTCAGCCATATGCTGAGATATTATGGTGTCATTAAAGTTGCTGCTGAAAGGACAGCAGAAGGGAAGAACACAAGAGACAAAGCTAGTCTAGTATACATCAACGGTATCATGGACGACACAAGTTCCACCACCTATACTGCACTTAAGAGAAAGGCCGGAGACGGAAATGCTTGGTAAGCTGCTGATAGTCAACTTGATAGTTAAAGACCAAAGAAGAAGAAGGAGATCAAATGGCTCGAATGGCTCTGAGCACTATGGGACTCAACTGCTTAGGTCATTAGTCCCCTAGAACTTAGAACTAGTTAAACCTAACTAACCTAAGGACATCTCACACATCCATGCCCGAGGCAGGATTCGAACCTGCGACCATAGGGGTCTCGCGGTTCCGGACTGCAGCGCCCAGAACCGCACGGCCACTTCGGCCGGCAGGAAGGAGATCATGATAAGTTTTGAAAGTGAACAAATAATGGCAAGACGCTTTAAATGTTCGTAAATGGGTACATGTTTGAGTAATTAGCCTGTGCTAAATGTGAGGAGAGAAATGCACCTAGACTGTGTGGTCAGAAGCATCCGGACACCCCCAGATACATACGTTTTCCATATTAGGTGCACTGTGCTGCCACCTACTGACAGGTACTCCATGTCAGCGACTTCAGTAATCATTAGAGATCGTGAGAGAGTAGAATGGGGCGATCCGCAGAACTCGAGGTTTTCGAACATGGTCAGGTGATTGGGTATCACTTGTGTCATACGTCTGTTTTTTTTTTTTTTTTTGGTCATCAGTCTACTGACTGGTTTGATGCGGCCCACCACGAATTCCTTTCCTGTGCTAACCTCCTCATCTCAGAGTAGCACTTGCAACCTGCGTCCTCAATTATTTGCTTGATGTATTCCAATCTCTGTCTTCCTCTACAGTTTTTGCCCTCTACAGCTCCCTCTAGTACCATGGAAGTCATTCCCTCATGTCTTAGCAGATGCCCTATCATCCTGTCCCTTCTCCTTATCAGTGTTTTCCACATATTCCTTCCCTCTCCGATTCTACATAGAACCTCCTCATTCCTTACCTTATCAGTCCACCTAATTTTCAACATTCGTCTATAGCACCACATCTCAAATGCTTCGATTCTCTTCTGTTCCGGTTTTCCCACAGTCCATGTTTCACTACCATGCAATGCTGTACTCCAGACGCACATCCTCAGAAATTTCTTCCTCAAATTAAGGCCGGTATTTGATATTAGTAGACTTCTCTTGGCCAGAAATGCCTTTTTTGCCATAGCGAGTCTGCTTTTGATGTCCTCCTTCCTCCGTCCGTCATTGGTTATTTTACTGCCTAGGTAGCAGAGTTCCTTAACTTCATTGACTTCGTGACCATCAATCCTGATGTTAAGTTTCTCGCTGTTTTCATTTCTACTACTTCTGATTACTTTCGTCTTTCTCCGATTTACTCTCAAACCATACTGTGTACTCATTAGACTGTTCATTCCGTTCAGCAGATCATTTAATTCTTCTTCACTTTCACTCAGGATAGCAATGTCATCAGCGAATCGTATCATTGATACCCTTTCACCTTGTATTTTAATTCCACTCCTGAACCTTTCTTTTATTTCCATCATTGCTTCCTCCATGTACAGATTGAAGACTAGGGGCGAAAGGCTACAGCCTTGTCTTGCACTCTCCTTAATACGAGCACTTCGTTCTTGATCGTCCACTCTTATTATTCCCTCTTTGTTGTTGTACATATTGTATATGACCCGTCTCTCCCTATAGCTTACCCCTACTTTTTTCAGAACCTCGAACAGCTTGCACCATTTTATATTGTCTAAAGCCTTTTCCAGGTCGACAGATCCTATGAACGTGTCTTGATTTTTCTTTAGCCTTTCTTCCATTATTAGACGTAACGTCAGAATTGCCTCTCTCGTCCCTTTACTTTTCCTAAAGCCAAACTGATCGTCACCTAGCGCATTCTCAATTTTCTTTTCCATTCTTCTGTATATTATTCTTGTAAGCAGCTTCGATGCATGAGCTGTTGAACTGATTGTCCGATAATTCTCGCACTTGTCAGCTCTTGCCGTCTTCGGAATTGTGTGGATGATGCTTTTCCGAAAGTCAGATGGTATGTCGCCAGACTCATATATTCTACACACCAACGTGAATAGTCGTTTTGTTGCCACTTCTCCCAATGATTTTAGAAATTCTGATGGATTGTTGTCTATCCCTTCCGCCTTATTTGACCGTAAGTCCTCCAAAGCTCTTTTAAATTCCGATTGTAATACTGGATCCCCTATCTCTACTAAATCGAATCCTGTTTCTTCTTCTATCACATCAGACAAATCTTCACGCTCATAGAGGCTTTCAATGCATTCTTTCCACCTATCTGCTCTCTCCTCGGCATTTAACAGTGGAATTCCCGTTGCACTCTTAATGTTACCACCGTTGCTTTTAATGTCACCAAAGGTTGTTTTGACTTTCCTGTATGCTGAGTCTGTCCTTCCGACAACGTTATATTTTTCGATGCCTTCACATTTTTCCTGCAACCATTTCGTCTTAGCTTCCCTGCACTTCCTATTTATTTCATTCCTCAGCGACTTGTATTTGTGTATTCCTGATTTTCCCGGAACATGTTTGTACTTCCTCCTTTCATCAATCAACTGAAGTATTTCTTCTGTTACCCATGGTTTCTTCGCAGCTACCTTCTTTGTACCTATGTTTCCTTCCCTACTTCTGTGATGGCCCTTTTTAGAAATGTCCATTCCTCTTCAACTGTACTGCCTACTGCGCTATTCCTTATTGCTGTATCTATAGCGTTAGAGAACTTCAAACGTATCTCGTCATTCCTTAGTACTTCCGCATCCCACTTCTTTGCGTATTGATTCTTCCTGACTAATGTCTTGAGCAACAGCCTACTCTTCATCACTACTATATTGTGATCTGAGTCTATATCTGCTCCTGGGTACGCCCTACAGTCCAGTATCTGATTTCGGAATCTCTGTCTGACCATGATGTAATCTAATTGAAATCTTCCCGTATCTCCTTGCTTTTTCCAAGTATACCTCCTCCTCTTGTGATTCTTGAAAAGGGTATTCGCTATTACTAGCTGAAACTTGTTACAGAAATCAATTAGTCTTTCTTCTCTTTCATTCCTTGTCCCAAGCCCATAATCTCCTGTATCCTTTTCTTCTACTCCTTCCCCTACAACTGCATTCCAGTCGATCATGACTATTAGATTTTCGTCCCCCTTTACATACTGCATTACCCTTTCAATATCCTCATACACTTTCTCTATCTGTTCATCTTCAGCTTGCGACGTCGGCATGTATACCTGAACTATCGTTGTCGGTGTTGGTCTGCTGTCGATTCTGATTAGAACAACCCGGTCACTGAACTGTTCACAGTAACACACCCTCTGCCCTACCTTCCTATTCATAACGAATCCTACACCTGTTATACCATTTGCCGGCCGAAGTGGCCGCGCGGTTCTGGTGCTGCAGCCTGGAACCGCGAGACCGCTACGGTCGCAGGTTCGAATCCTGCCTCGGGCATGGATGCGTGTGATGTCCTTAGGTTAGTTAGGTTTAACTAGTTCTAAGTTCTAGAGGACTAATGACCTCAGCAGTTGAGTCCCATAGCGCTCAGAGCCATTTTGTTACACCATTTTCTGCTGCTGTTGATATTACCCGATACTCATCTGACCAGAAATCCTTGTCTTCCTTCCACTTCACTTCACTGACCCCTACTATATCTAGATTGAGCCTTTGCATTTTCCTTTTCAGATTTTCTAGTTTCCCTACCACGTTCAAGCTTCTGACATTCCACGCTCCGACTCGCAGAACGTTATCCTTTCGTTGATTATTCAATCTTTTTCTCATGGTAACCTCCCCCTTGGCAGTCCCCTCCCGGAGATCCGAATGGGGGACTATTCCGGAATCTTTTGCTAATGGAGAGATCATCATGACACTTCTTCAATTACATTCCACATGTCCTGTGAATACACGTTACGTGTCTGTAATGCAGTGGTGTCCATTACCTTCTGCATCCTCATGTCGTTGATCATTGCTGATTCTTCTGCCTTTACGGGCAATTTCCCACCCCTAGGACAAGAGAGTGCCCTGAACCTCTATCCGCTCCTCCGCCCTCTTTGACAAGGCCGTCGGCAGAATGAGGCTGACTTCTTATGCCGGAAGTGGCGGGGATCGAACCCGGGACCGAAGACGTTTTGATTATGAATCAAAGACGCTACCCCTAGACCACGGGTACATATACGTCTGTAAACGCTCCTAAACATTCCTAGGTCCACTGTTTCCGGTGCCACAGGGAAGTGAAAACGTGAAGGGACACTTACAGCACAAAATGGTACAGGCTGGCCTCGTCTGTTTGACAGAGACCGCCGACACTTGAAGGGGGTCGTAATGTGTAATATGCTGACACTATCCACACCCTCACACAGGAATTCCAAACTGCATTAGGATCCATTACTATGACAGGCGGGAGGTGAGAAAGCATGGATGGATTTCATGGTCGAGCGGCTGCTCATAAGCCACACATCACGCCGGTAAATGCCAAACGACGCCTCGCTTGGTGTAAGGATAGTAAACAATGGACGATTTAACAGTGGAAAAGCTTTGTGTGGAGAGAAGAATCTCGGTAGACAATGTGGCCATCCGATGGCAGGGTGTGGGTATTGCGAATGCCCGGTGAGTGTCATCTGCCAGCGTAACATTCGTAGGCGGAGGTGTTAGGGTATGGTCGGTTTTCTCATGGAGACGGCTCGCACTCCCTGTTGTTTTGCGTGGCACTATCAATGCACAGGCCTACATTGATGTTTTAAGCACCTTCTTGCTTCCCACTGTTGAAGAGCAATTCGAGGATGGCGATTGCATCTTTCAACACGATCAAGCACCAGTTCATAATGCACAGCCTATCGCCGTGTGGTTGCACGACAATAACATCCCTGTAATGGACTAGCCTGCACAGACTCCTGATCTGAATCCCATAGGACACCTTTGGGATGTTTTGCAACGCCGACTTCGTGTCAGCCCTCACCCAACGACATCGACACCTCTCCTCAGTGCAACACTCCGTTAAGATTGGGCTGCCATTCCCCCAAGAAACCTACCAGCACCTGACTGAACATATGCCTGCGAGAGTGGAAGCTGTCATCAAGCCACCACATTGAATCGCAGCATTACCGATGGAGGGCGCCATCAATGTCAGCCAGATGTTGGGATACATTGTGTATCTCGCACACGCTACTCTGTAAGCCTCATTATATGATTAAACTTTTTGTCACTCCGCGACAGCTGTGTGAAAGTAATTTTTTTTAATACATCGAATCGTAATTTTTACGCTTTACCTCAAACCTGTTGCTCAGTCTGGAACACAGTATAATCCTAACTATAGTTCTAGCTGTAACTCAATCAGCTTAATTCTAAAACAGCCTATATCTGTAGAAAACAAATTAATTCCACTTTATAGACTAACATCCATTAAGGATGTGGTAATACCCTATTAATTATCATTTTGGTTCCAAAACCTAAGTATTATGGTGTTGAAAAGTAATGTGGGCATTGTATCTCTAGCAGAACCTGCATGGATACACGTGAGAAACCTATTATTCGCCTCAATGAGAGACAGTAATACTTTCTCATAACCTGGGCCACTGCATTTCTTATCAAGTAAAATTGATAGTATGGACTGACAACCCTTTTAAAAGATCACGTACGTTTCAGTGTTCGAAGAAGTGTCGTAACAGAGCAAACCCCACGAAATTGCAGCGAACTGTGCTCTCATTGTGTGAGCAGTGCTGGAAGAGAGATGACTATGTTCTTTAGGTGAGACGATCATTCGTTTACACAGATGGAATGTTTATGAGGCCTAATATATCCTACTCAGTTGTTTCAAGAGATCATACGAAAGTACCGTTATGAAGCGAACGTACTAGATGTAGTAATTATACCATTTCAAACATGCGTGTTAGATGGGACATAATAACCTTCTTGAAGGCAACAATCGTTGAAGTGTTGTAACTGTTGTGGCTGAATTATCCGTCCTATACCGTTTCACGTGTTCTTTGGTGGTATTCCTGGCGTCAATTATTCCCAGCTGCTGGTTTCACATCCACTGACTCTTGCGTAGCACGCAGGAGTGCTCTGCTTCACTAAGAGGATTGCCTACTTGTACTTATTTGTATATAAGTACATAGGAAGTTTTGCTTTTTATTGTGATATTTCTTGGCGCTAATGTAACTGTTGAAGGTGTGACTGACCAGACGAGTATATGCTACTGTGGTCGAGATTTGCTTTACATAGCATTGCATTACACAGCAGCATCTAAAGAACTTCCGCTATCCTTGATAGCAAATGACAACGGCAGCAGTCGCACTGTAGCCAGACATTCGTACCCTCACTAGCAACCGTATAATTTTTCAGCTATGATTCAGTAGGATATTTTCCGAAGTCTTACATCTCTGTAAGAGACAAGTCAATCGTTAATGGTATTCCACAGAAAATTCCTTAAGTTGCACTAACTCGATTTAGACTTTGTCGCAAACTGAAATTCAGCTGCTGACCTTACAGCATTGCCTGGTACGTGCAGTAAACGGATGTTTCTCCGACTGGTAGCAGCCATAGGACCGTTGAGACCCGTCACGACGGAGTTCTACAGTTGGCGGACTCAAAATCGCTGTAGGTTAGCGTCTGTAACACGAGTAATATTTGCCGAACCCGTGACAGTTTTACAGCGGAACCTTACATTCCATGAGTAGTACTTTATATTTACATTTGGGTCTTCGAACCAATGGTTGCTATATTATTGGATTCTAATATCGTGAATCAGTCTGTTAATACTGAGGGACAACTGCATTTTACAGTCATGGAGATGTGTGCAAACCATGAGATTATCTCGACTGATTTCACCTGTCTAAGTGGCTAATTCTGCAGTGTGCACAATCAGAGACACAGCTGTTTCCTCATCGCTCTCACACACTTACTCTTAATGTTAGTAACAATGTCGACTTACATCAGGGGGGCCCTCCTGCGGCGCATCGAGCAGTATTACATCTCGTTCCTTGGGGCAAATCTCTGTTTGAGTAGTCAGGTCGCTGTCTTGATCCTTAAACGGTGGATTATCTTCTACGATCTTAATCACTTTGAAGCGCCCAATAACGTTGACCTGTGGGTCGTTTGAACTTATAGTTATTTATTCAGCTAGGATGGCATATATCAATCATAGCTTTGGATACTTCACTTAGCATTCTTAAACAGATTATATGATAAATTAGCAGCCCTTAAATGTAGGGTATAAGAATACGTCAGTAAAAAAATAAGTTATCAAATAAGTTAGAGGAGTGATACAAGAATGAAAGGTCGATGATTAGTGGTAGGTTGACACGACTATTTCTATCTCATCCATGAATAGTTACGCAGGCACTTGATAGAAAAAGCTGAGACGATGGGCCTAGATTGGAATATAAGAAACAATTTATTACCGAAGCAGTGCATAATGTGCGAAAAGACATAAAGAGGCCGCCGCCGTGGTCGAGCGGTTGTAGGCGCTTCAGTCTGGAGCCACGCGACCGCTACGGTCGCAGGTTCGAATCCTTCCTCGGGCATGGATGACGTGATGTCCTTAGGTTAGTTAGGTTTAAGTAGTTCTAAGTTCTAGGGGACTGATGACTTCAGATGATAAGTCTCATAGTGCTCAGAGCCATTAGAACCATTTCACATAATGAGTTTAGCTCACACAGAAATATGAAACCAACCTCTTAACCAATAGATGTAACCACATGAGTCATTTTTCATGGCCTGTTTTGTAGGTAACGTTCGAGAGGGTTTTTTTCTTTACTACTTACCACAGTACAGTACAAACTTATGAATGCCAAATACACAGTAAAGTAAGCATGTATCTCAAACCAGGGTGTTGTGCAAACGTTTTCGTAGGCCCTGTCTGGTGCCATAGTCAAACTCCGTTAACTTCACTAACCCAACGAATCTAAATCAATTCCCAGCAAGAAATAAGAGTTTTTGGTGAAACTGACATCAGCGATTCTCGTATCTGACACTAGATTTCCCTATTATTTCCTGGATCTGGGCGATTGTTTAAATGAGTAGCGGGGAATCGTACAGACTGAATGTTGAACTGAGGCCACCACAAGAACGGAGCGTGAGTCGGTGTCAGGCCACAGTACAGAGCACGTGGCGTGAACTCCACGGCAGAGGCACTGTCCGTGTCTGCATCCTAAACGATGGAAAGCTGATGTGTAGGTTTTAACTTGGGGTGTCCACTGGTGTAAAGGGGCATATTGTGAGTTACGAGCTACAGGTTGCGTCCCCATTTTATGGGAACTGCTAGGTCCACAACGGTGAAAAGGTAAGGCTGGAGTGGGACGAAAGACCACCTGGATCTTATGTGCTTAACAGCACGGCTCCCTGAGGTGACAGGCTGCTGCGAAGCTAACTGAAATTTTGTTGACTCCGCTAAGAAACGAGCGAGCACTGACATAGGATATTGCGAATAAATTCTGGAGTGGAAGAACAGAACTCACATGTGTCTACATGGAGAACGCCTGATTCGCTGAACGTGACAGGACAGATGGTGGGACTCAGAAGTTGCCTGTTTCTCAGCTCCAGCACAATGAACCTATGACAGGTATATTATGTTAAATAGGGGAGATTTTTGCACTGTTACAAGGGATCTGATTGGCTGGTGCTCAGGAGAGTAAGTCATTGATTATCCGACACCACGCACACTCCGAAAAGTAAATAAAATTTCTGGTACTTATTGGGAGCTCTCTGTGGAACAAACTTTCATCATTGACTCACCAGCGGACACATCAGTTGAGAAAGGCACATAGAGTCTCGGCTTTCAGGGAGAGCAGTCTTCAGTACAGGTCAGATGACTGAGAGTGCTGCAGGCACTACGGCAGCCTCCCGCGGCCACGGGTAACGATAAGTATGGTGAGCGACAGCGGCGTCCGCTAACTAAGCTGCAGGGTGTATGTAACGATTTCCGACTGACATTACGACTTCCACCGTTCAGTTGAGTTTCATGGTAATCTCGAACACAACTTTTACTGAGTCAAGACAATGGGTGCAGGCACGAGTATTTCTGTACTTCTTTCATATGTGACTAATATTCGGGAAGCACTGTGGAACTATTGCGAACGTGGTTGTTTTCCCAAACTAATTAACCAATCTTTGCCAAGGTATGGGTATTTTAGTTACAGTATAAAGTAAGTTAATACACTACTGGCCATTAAAATTGCTACACCAAAAAGAAATGCAGATGATAAACGGGTATTCATTGGACAAATACAGTATATTATACTAGAATTGACATGTGATTATATTTTCACGCAATTTGGGTGCATGGATCCTGATCAATCAATACCCAGATCAACCACCTCTGGCCTTAATAACGGCCTTGATACGCGTGGGCATTGAGTCAAACAGAGCTTGAATGGCGTGGACAGGTACAGATGACCATGCAGCTTCAACACGATACCACAGTTCATCAAGAGTAGTGACTGGCGTATTGTGACGAGCCAGTTGCTCGGCCACCATTGACCAGCCATTTCAATTGGTGAGAGATCTGGAGAATGTGCTGGCCAGGGCAGCAGTCGACATTTTCTGTATCCAGAAAGGCCCGTACAGAACCTACAACATGCGGTCGTGCATTATCCTGCTGAAATGTAGGGTATCGCAGGGATCGAATGAAGGGTAGAGCCACGGGTCGTAACACATCTGAAATGTAATGTCCACTGTTCAAAGTGCCGTCAATGCGAACAAGAGGTGACCGAGACGTGTAACGAATGGCACCCCATACCACCACTCCTGGTGATACGCCAGTATGGCGATGACGAATACACGCTTCCAATGTGCGTTCACCGCAGTGTCTCCACACATTTATGTGACCATCATGATGCTGTAAACAGAACCTGGATTCATCCGAAAAAAATGGCGTTTTGGCATTCGTGCATCGCAGGCGCTCCTGTCTGTGATGCACCGTCAAGGGTAACCGCAGACATGGGCTCCGAGCTGATAGTCCATGCTGCTGCAAACGTCGTCGAACTGTTCGTGCAGACGGTTGTTGTCTTGCAAACGTCCCCATCTGTTGACTCAGGGATCGAGACGTGGCTGCACGATCCGTTACAGCCATGCGGATAAGATGCCTGTCATCTCGACTGCTAGTGATACGAGGCCGTTGGGATCCAGCACGCCGTTCCGTATTACCCTCCTGAACCCACCGATTTCATATTCTGCTCACAGTCATTAGATCTCGACTTACGCGAGTAGCAATATCGCGATACGATAAACCGCAATCGCGATAGACTACAATCCGATCTTTATCAAAATCGGAAACGTGATGGTACGCATTTCTCCTCCTTACACGAGGCATCGCAATAACGTTTCACCAGGCAACGCCGATGAACTGCTGTTTGTGTATGAGAAATCGGTTGGAAACTTTCCTCATGTCAGCACGTTGTAGGTGTCGCCACCGGCGTCAACCTTGTGTGAAGGCTCTGAAAAGCTAATCATTTGCATATCACAGCATCTTCTTCCTGTCGGTTAAATCTCGCGTCTGTAGCACATCTTCGTGGTGTTGCAATTTTAATGGCCAGTAGTGTACTTAATGAACATAATAGTTTTCTGTTCGTGTGCGCTTATGTTTAACATGACGTCTGTAGCGAAGTGTAATACATACAGCCCAATAGTGACCACTGTTCCATTCAGTAGTGTCATAAACCCCCTATTTACATTCTTATAACGCCGCTGGGACCAAAATTTGTTAAATAAATTCAATTTATTAATTTTGGCCTTGCCCGATACCTGCAACTAAACGCCTATTATCATATAGGAAGCAATTTGTTAATCGGTAAGGTCACCTGGTACAGATACTTCTGCCTTCCAGAGAGGTATGTCGATGGCTTCGTCGTAACCTCACAAAGGGAGCTTCCTAACGAAAACGTAATTTATTTTTACATTATTATGCGCAATCTTGTGCCAAAGAAAAGTGTTTCTTTCAATTAAAAGTGAATCACGTGGAGTTATTAATTACCTATATGTCAGTTGCTCTGATAAAACATTACTCGTTATACTGACAGTTTTTAGTGACACGTAGTGGATTTTCGCGCTGTCCCTGTATAGTATCAGAGCCCCTATATCTCCTGTAAGATTATTAACGCAGCACAATTTTATCAGCACCTGTCATATTAGAACCCTTTATACACTCCTGGAAATGGAAAAAAGAACACATTGACACCGGTGTGTCAGACCCACCATACTTGCTCCGGACACTGCGAGAGGGCTGTACAAGCAATGATCACACGCACGGCACAGCGGACACACCAGGAACCGCGGTGTTGGCCGTCGAATGGCGCTAGCTGCGCAGCATTTGTGCACCGCCGCCGTCAGTGTCAGCCAGTTTGCCGTGGCATACGGAGCTCCATCGCAGTCTTTAACACTGGTAGCATGCCGCGACAGCGTGGACGTGAACCGTATGTGCAGTTGACGGACTTTGAGCGAGGGCGTATAGTGGACATGCGGGAGGCCAGGTGGACGTACCGCCGAATTGCTCAACACGTGGGGCGTGAGGTCTCCACAGTACATCGATGTTGTCGCCAGTGGTCGGCGGAAGGTGCACGTGCCCGTCGACCTGGGACCGGACCGCAGCGACGCACGGATGCACGCCAAGACCGTAGGATCCTACGCAGTGCCGTAGGGGACCGCACCGCCACTTCCCAGCAAATTAGGGACACTGTTGCTCCTGGGGTATCGGCGAGGACCATTCGCAACCGTCTCCATGAAGCTGGGCTACGGTCCCGCACACCGTTAGGCCGTCTTCCGCTCACGCCCCAACATCGTGCAGCCCGCCTCCAGTGGTGTCGCGACAGGCGTGAATGGAGGGACGAATGGAGACGTGTCGTCTTCAGCGATGAGAGTCGCTTCTGCCTTGGTGCCAATGATGGTCGTATGCGTGTTTGGCGCCGTGCAGGTGAGCGCCACAATCAGGACCGCATACGACCGAGGCACACAGGGCCAACACCCGGCATCATGGTGTGGGGAGCGATCTCCTACACTGGCCGTACACCACTGGTGATCGTCGAGGGGACACTGAATAGTGCACGGTACATCCAAACCGTCATCGAACCCATCGTTCTACCATTCCTAGACCGGCAAGGGAACTTGCTGTTCCAACAGGACAATGTACGGCCACATGTATCCCGTGCCACCCAACGTGCTCTAGAAGGTGTAAGTCAACTACCCTGGCCAGCAAGATCTCCGGATCTGTCCCCCATCGAGCATGTTTGGGACTGGATGAAGCGTCGTCTCACGCGGTCTGCACGTCCAGCACGAACGCTGGGCCAACTGAGACGCCAGGTGGAAATGGCATGGCAAGCCGTACCACAGGACTACATCCAGCATCTCTACGATCGTCTCCATGGGAGAATAGCAGCCTGCATTGCTGCGAAAGGTGGATATACACTGTACTAGTGCCGACATTGTGCATGCTCTGTTGCCTGTGTCTATGTGCCTGTGGTTCTGTCAGTGTGATCATGTGATGTATCTGACCCCAGGAATGTGTCAATAAAGTTTCCCCTTCCTGGGACAATGAATTCACGGTGTTCTTATTTCAATTTCCAGGAGTGTATTTGTGTACATTGTCCTTGCTCTTAATCACTCTCTTTACGTGCTAAAACTTCAGTTATTAAGCTGATCGCAGACGAAGTGGACATACAGATGGGATGACATCTGGTTTCGTCTTCGGAGTAATCCTATCAGAACCTGCACCAAGGCTCCTGGGCCATCTCTGATTCGCTCCAGTGAGAGGCAGTAACACATTTTTGCGAGTTGTGCCATTGACGTCGTGTGTGCTGTTATTACTACTATTTCACACAAATAGTCTGGCTAAGTTAAGTGGTTGTAACTCACACTTACCTCATCACGTGAACAATTGTTGATGTATTTATAATAAACCAGAAAAGACTGCACTGATGCTCTTCATGTGTCAGGGCTGTTTTAAGAAATTTAAGTTGTTCTCGGTATGCCATTTGTATCAGTCGCAGAGTATTTCATTAATACAGTTGGAATGTATTCGAAGTCTGATTAACTTCGACTAATTCTTACCAAGTTTTCTCCTATGTTAACGTAGTCACTTCGCTTCTACCATGTACGTTAGATGAGCCATCACTTTCTTGCAGGCATAAATCGCCGAACTGTTGTAACTGATTCCGAGTGCTTTACTGGTATTCAGCTTGTGGTTTCGTACCAGGGTATCCTACTCAAGTGTTCAGTTCCGTTAACAGTCTGGGCTAATATCACTTATACCTGTATCTTTACGTACATGGCAGTTATCTCTTTGATGCGATAGGTCCTGGCGCCAGTATTTGTGATCAGTTAAATTCACGTCGGCCAATCGGATTGCGGTTCTCCGTGATTAGATAAATTACATAAAACGGTTATCGGCATACCTGCGTTTAAAATGAGTCAAACGGTTTATTCCCCGTCATTCCACACTCCGAACTACATCTATAATGAATTCGTCGACACTGGATGCCGTTCGCTAGTCTTACACCATTACCTCAAATCTGCGATACTGATGGACGGATGTGTCTCCGACTGGCAGTAGTAATTGGCCAGTTGTGACTTGCACGGCTGCAGATCTATAATTTGTGCTCATGAAGCTGTTTGAAGCTGCTGTGTTTCACACATGTGTTATAATCGTAACCCGTGGATATTTTACACCGGGCCTTACTGTCCCACAATAGTAACTATCCGTACGACCCAATATTTAAATCACCATCTTGTAACGAATCTATCATTTGACCATAATAAAGTGAATCCCTTAAACTATCCTTCCGTAATTTATTGTCGAGGACGCATGTCTGGAGCATCAGAAAATCTCGATAGACATGATCTGGCAGAGTGGCTGATTCTGCAATGAGTGCAGTTTAAGAAGTACCTGTTGTTTCTCAGCTCTCAACTTGTCTGTTCGACTCTCCCTGCCTGCTATCCATGGCAGTAATGACCCTGACTTACCCCAGCAGATCCCTCCGGCGGCGCGGCGACCAGTTTATTCTCACGTCTCTTGCGATGACGGCGACGCTGTTCAGTGTGTTTGCGCTCGCGGTCATCAGACGGTGGCGTTTCTTCGGCTGCCTTTCTCTTCTTGACGCGCCCAACAGCATGGCCCTGTAGATGATTTGGTTTTACTATCGCTTATTCAGCTGGGATGCCATATGTCTAACAGAATGAAACTTTAGACAACTGACTTAGCTTTGTTAAACACATGGTATATTAAGTTAGCAGACCATAATTGTGTCTAATAACGAATGTGAAATGTGATGTTATAAGCGTTTGTCAAAAAATAATATATCAAATAAAGATAGGGAAGTGAGAGGCACGCGAATGAAAAGGGTACAGAATGTTTTAATGGGGCACATTTAACAAAATAAAGGTTGGTTGACATTAATAATGATATGGCATCTAGGAGCAATGAACCCCGCACCTGAAGGGGGAAGAATGTGAAGGTGTGCAAAGTGTATAAACACCAGATTGTTGTCCGCGCACTGTGTAGTGCGCAACATATGAAGAAAACTGAAACATGTCAACAGATATATGACTCGAAAAACATAGACATTGTCTGTTCAGTTTTGTGTATAACGTTTGTAATGCATCTTTGTTCACTAATGGCGACAATAGAGCAGAAGTATACGTACAGCAAGAACATAGTGGAAATGGAAATGTCGTGTGGCTAGGGCCGCCCGTCGGGTAGACCGTTCGCCTGGTGCAGGTCTTTCGATTTGGCGCCACTTCGGCGACCTGCGCGTCGATGGGGATGAAATGATGATGATTAGGACAACACAACACCCAGTCCCTGAGCGGAGAAAATCTCCGACCCAGCCGGGAATCGAACCCGGGCCCTCAGGATTGACAGTCTGTCACGCTGACCACTCAGCTACCGGGGCGGACAAGAACATAGTAAAATACGCAGGCAATTGTAAACAAGAAAATTTGTTAGCGAGTTCCTATATTTATTTTTATAACGCTCTCTATTAACACCTTAATATCTCTCACTTGATCCTCTGATCGTCATTTGAATATACGTGTAAAGCTCTATGAGGCAGCCTAGTCTACCCCGAATTCACATTCTGGAAGACTACACAAAGAGATTACGACAACACCGTTACCTTTTGTTTAAGAGCCCCTCACACTATACAACTCTCTGTTATATCTTCGTGTGGTTTGGTCTGGTTACTTATATTCTTATTAACTACTCTTCATGCTTCAAAACCTTATTCTGTATGTCACACTGATGGGGGCCACAAGCACTGGAACTGTAAACCATATACGTCGCATTGGTATCGTGTCTGTTTCTCCTGCAGCTACTGAACAGAAGTTGAAGTCAGATTTTTGCCTCTTATTACCGACAACATATGACCACTGCAGTTCATACCAGCATGTGCTGTTTGTTTCATGAACAAGTATTGAAGCTAATACTCCGTATGATCGTACATCGTGTACTGGACACTTGAGGTAGCATGTCGAATGCACATGGGAAACCATGTAAGACTAAATCGACTGTTAACATATGTTTTTAGCTTGTGTTTCAGACGAGTGGTATATTCCGTGTCCCTGTAATTTTACAACGGAAGTTTACTTTCCACAGCAGTATCATTCCGTTGTATGTCACATTTATTTTAGGATATTGTAACTACTGCTATTTTGTATTAATGGATTATAACAAAGTGAATTCCTTACCTAGTCCCACGTGTAAAAATGAGAGAGCTGTCTGGGAGAGTGACTGATTCTGCGATGTATAACCAGTAGTACTGATGTTTGCTCACCTCTGCACGGCAGTCCTTCCGAGTATCGTCCTTACTATTCTCTTCTTTCTTGATGCGAGGGGCAGGTCCTCGAGTCGGTTGACAGGGAAAGATCTCGAAGATGGAGGATATTCTGGCTCCCTTCTCTCTCTGAAGCGTCCGTACTCCATAAACTGTGGGTTTTTTGTTTTTTCTATTAGTGACTCATGTAGTATTGCATATATCTAACACATAGGAATACTCTAGACATTCGACTTACCACATTTGAATGGATTTTGTATCACAGAGGCAGTTCGTAAGTGTAAAGTCTGGAGAATGTGTTACATCTACATCTACATCTACATAACTACTCTGCAATTCACATTTAAGTGCTTGGCAGAGGGTTCATCGAACCACAATCATACTATCTCTCTACCATTCCACTCCCGAACAGCGCGCGGGAAAAACGAATACCTAAACCTTTCTGTTCGAGCTCTGATTTCTCTTATTTTATTTAGATGATCATTCCTACCTATGTAGGTTCGGCTCAACAAAGTATTTTCGCATTCCGAAGAGAAAGTTGGTGACTGAAATTTCGTAAATAGATCTCGCTGCGACGAAAAACGTCTTTGCTGTAGTGACTTCCATCCCAATTCGCGTATCATATCTGCCACACTCTCTCCCCTACTACGTGATAATACAAAACGAGCTGCCCTTTTTTGCACCCTTTCGATGTCCTCCGTCAATCCCACCTGGTAGGGATCCCACACCGCGCAGCAATATTCTAACAGAGGACGAACGAGTGTAGTGTAAGCTGTCTCTTTAGTGGACTTGTTGCATCTTTTAAGTGTCCTGCCAATGAAACGCAACCTTCGGCTCGCCTTCCCCGCAATATTGTCTAAGTGGTCTTTCCTACTGAAGTTGTTCGTAATTTTAACACCCAGGTACTTAGTTGAATTGACAGCCTTGAGAATTGTACTATTTATCGAGTAATCGAATTCCAACGGATTTCATTTGGAACTCATGTGGATCACCTCACACTTTTCGTTATTTAGCGTCAACTGCCACCTGCCACACCATACAGCAATCTTTTCTAAATCGCTTTGCAACTGATACTGGTCTTCGGATGACCTTACTAGACGGTAAATTACAGCATCATCTGCGAACAACCTAAGAGAACTGCTCAGATATTCACCTAGGTCATTTATATAGATCAGGAACAGCAGAGGTCCCAGGACGCTTCCCTGGGGAACACCTGATATCACTTCAGTTTTACTCTATGATTTGCCGTCTATTACTACGAACTGCGACCTTCCTGACAGGAAATCACGAGTCCAGTCGAACAACTGAGACGATACCCCGTAGGCCCGCAGCTTGATTAGAAGTCGCTTGTGAGGAACGGTGTCAAAATCTTTCCGGAAATCTAGAAATATGAAATCAACTTGAGACCCACTGTCGAGAGCGGCCATTACTTCGTGCGAATAAAGAGCTAGCTGCGTTGCACAAGAACGATGTTTTCTGAAACCATGCTGATTACGTGTCAATATATCGTTCCCTTCGAGGTGATTCATAATGTTCGAATACAGTATATTCTCCAAAACCCTGCTGCAAACCGACGTCAATGATATAGGTCTGTAGTTAGATGGATTACTCCTACTACCCTTCTTAAACACTGGTGCGACCTGCGCAATTTTCCAGTCTGTAGGTACAGATCTATCGGTGAGCGAGCGGTTTTATATGACTGCTAAGTAGGGAGCTATTGTATCAGCGTAATCTGAAAAGAACCTAATCGGTATACAATCTGGACCTGAAGACTTGCCCGTATCAAGCGATTTGAGTTGCTTCGCAACCCCTAAGGTATCTACTTCTAAGAAACACATGCTAGCAGCTGTTCGTGTTTCAAATTCTGGAATATTCCATTCATCTTCCCTGGTGAAGGAATTTCGGAAAACTGCGTTCAATAACTCCGCTTTAGCGGCACAGTCGTCGGTAACAGTACCATCGGGACTGCGCAGCGAAGGTATTGACTGCGTCTTGCCGCTTGTGTTATAGGGAGTGGTTATATATTAAGAAATTAAATAAACTAGGAAATGAGAGGTACAAGACTGAAAAGGTGAGGCAAGCCTTTAATGGAACATGCTCAACAGGATTGGACGCAGGTTAATGGGACTGCTGCTAAGAAATCCTGAACTAGTTAACGGCCAATTGAAACCAAAACTTTTGTGTAGGTGCTAACTGTACAAGATATTAAGTAGATTTTGCCATTGCAGTGTGGTAAACATACTGGTATAAAAAGGTTAGCCCATTAAGAAGAATGAAACCAGTCAAGAGACTCATGTTCCTTAAACGTAATTGATTAACCTAGGCCCAGGGTGGGTATAACTTCTACAATGATGTTTTGTTTACCAATTGCAGCAGTACATGTGTATGCATGGTTTCGAACTCTAAGTACATAGTAAATTTTGCATGCAAATATAAACATGAAACTTGGAAACGAAAATATAAAGTTATGATAATAATACTACCCTAAATCATCTGCTGAATTAAATTAATTAATGTAATACCTTGTTAATATCATATAAATTAGGTGTCCTGATAAATTATTAGATGGAATAAATTTAGCCACATATAATAACTCAGATTCATCGCACGGTGTAATAGTTTCTGAAATTGTGTAGTTGCCCTAAAGTTATTATATCTTTTTTTCTTTAATGATTCACACCCATAATATCACTCCCTATGTACATCGTTATTCTTTTTAATTATTGTTTTATTATAGTACAATTGTTTCGTTTAGGTATATGCCTAAGTAAACATACTTGACCTATCGTTGCAGAATATCTTTCTAGGGCCTAAATGGTTTCCAGTTTTTTGGTAACATCTAAGTTTCATTGACAATTGTTCTTGTATGTTTATAGTTCCAGAACCTCCGCCTTGATGCAGCAAAGGCCGTATTTCTCCAATGAATAATGAAGTAGTGTTATCAAATGGAAAACCAAGCAAGCGTTCCTAAGCGCCAATGCTTTAAATTAAATTTTTCCTACTAATAAATGCAAGGAGCGATCTAATGCAAACCAGACCAACATTTAGCCATCAGATCGGACCCAGGGGCCATCATTCGGTAATACTTTCGATTTCCACAGGGTTTTCAATAATCAGTGTTCTACCAAGCACCAATGGTATTCTTTAAGGGAGCAATCTTAACTGTCACTTGTGCTACGGCTCCTTAACAGCACTTATGCTGACGCATTGACGATGATATTATGGTTATAGCACAAGACTATTTGGGGATACGTATTGACTGACAAAGTCAGTGTTCTTTTTGTGACAAAATATCATGTCTATTGCCTTTGAGTAGAGCATGACAATTCCGAAACAGTGACTCTTTTGCCCGGTTTACGCTTTTGATGTGGGAACTGGTAACTCAGAATGCTTGTCAGAGACATAGGTAAGGCTTTCATCAGGGGAATAAGCCGACAAACTTTTTATTGTACTGATTCGCTATCTCCAGACGTCGTGGGTCGAGATTTCCAACTCACTATGTGATACGTGTAGCTAGGAAAGAGCATATGGTCTAAAACATTTCCTGTCTGTCTCCGTTCTTGAATCACACTTCTATCGTTAAGCTCAGCTCAAACAGTGATAAAATAACTACTACTGCAAGCAACGCCTTCAGCAGATTTCAGGGTCGTCAATGAGGTCTGGCTTAACCTGAGACTGAAAGTAATTCACCCAATGTCCCATTCGTTCATTAAAGAATTCACCCTCGAAGGAGCTTACTGCTGTCGTGAGCCGAAAAACAAAATTCCACAATTCTGGTTGCAGTTTGCCATCCGACACTAACGCGATCATATTATGGTGCCTTTACTTAGATTCAGTTTCTGATTACGTGTAATAGGTGTAGGATGCCGTTTGGTCCCCACAATATCTTGACAAGAAAATGTACTGTGAAACATTCGCCACCTCAGGTCCTCTCTAATGAAGCGCAGCAATTTTTTTCACGATTTTTCCTATACAGTTCGCTACGTTTTCATACAATCTGTGCAAATAAACAATCTGCTTACAGGATCACACTTGTCTCAACGGGTCACTTGGGCTATTATTATTAAGGTAATCAGAATTATCCTCCATAACGGTTTCGAGAGAAAGAATATAGGGGACTTGTAACCAAGCATATGGAATCGCAGAAGCATTCTCATTCGTTTTACGATCAACGTTCGTCTAGCTGTCACTTTCTTGGACGCATTATTCGTTGGGCGTTGTGTACTCATGAGTCTATGTCCATCTCCTCGTGCCCTTCACTCTGTCTGTCTCCTCCCACCACTCTCTCCATGTTTCTACTTCTCACTAGTCTCTCCTTCTGCCGGCCGCTGTGGCAGAGAGGTTCTAGGCGCTTCAGTCTGGAACCGCGCGACTGCTGCGGTCGCAGGGTTAGAATCGTGCCTCGGGCATGGATATGTGTGATGTCCTTAGGTTAGTTAGGTTTAAGTTGTTCTAAGTACTAGGGGACTGATGACCTCAGATGTGAAGTCCCATAGTGCTCAGAGCCATTTGAACCATTCTCTCCTTCCATCTGCTCATCCTTTCTCTGTGCTCCCCCTCTATCTATGCACTCCTTTCCCTTATGTCGCTCTCCTGCTCCCCCCTCTACTGCCACTTCCTCGTACCCCCTCCCTCTTATTACTTCATCCCATCCTTCCCTCCCCCCTTTTGTTTGACCGTCTCCTCCTCTTCCCCTGTCAATCCATTTCTGGCTCCCCCTCTCTCTGTCCATCCTCTTCTCCCCTTTCTCCGCCCTTCTCCTCTCTCCCTGTCAAAGTCATTCTCTTCCTCTTTCCTTTCACTGTCCATCTCCTCCTCTCCTCTCCTCTCTCTCTGTCCATTTCCTCCTTCACCACTCGTCTATCACCTCCTCTCACTATCTGTTTCGATCTCCTCCTTTTCCCTCACTGTATATCCACATCCTCCTGTCCCCTTGTCTGTCCATGTTATCACTCACACAAGTATAGGAGGCTTGTGATTCTCATCTCACAATATGTTTTTCCCAGATCGTAACGAATATGTGTACCAAATATGTTAAACATATGGGATGAGATTTTTGCAGTGTCTTTGACAGTGTATGGACATGACAACTATGTTTCACATATACTTACAATACAGAGTCCGCCAGAAAAATGTATACACTCTTTGTCAGGCCCTATCGAGATATCGATAATATCGTTCGATTTGAGTTACGAGTGTGTTGTAGTAGGATATTTGGCTCAACAGCTGTTAGTACTTTTGTCTTGGAATTGAGAAAACAAGATGGCCGGAGCACGCTTGACATTCTAGCAACGAAAATGTATAGTGAAGTGATTTTTCAGGTTTGATGATGCCGTTGAAGTGCAACATCAGTGCAGGCGGGAGTTCGAAAAGGGAACCGCCAACCCGCCTAACAATTAAATGCATCATTGATAATTTTGAATTACATCGAACGATTTGTGATATTCATAAAGGAAGATCAGGAAGACAGCGTACAGCTACAAGTCCTGCATCGTCGACACTCGTGTTGGAAATTATTTTGTGAATTCTACTCAGAAGTCTGCTATGCAATGTGCACGTGAAGTGAGGGTTAGCAGTACAAGTGTACGAAGAATCCTGAAAGCTGCAAAGTTGAAAGTTTACGTTCCACGATTACTGAACGCGATTTACGATGACGATCCTGATCGCCGAATGCAATTTTGCGATTTGTATCAGCAAATGGTAACGGATGACGAACAATTTGTGACGAAGGTAGTGTGGAGTGAGGAGACGCAATTTAAACTTAATGGAACTGAGACTCTGCATGACAGTGTGTGCTGGACAGCGGAAAATCCGCATGTTTTATGTGGATAAAGCGCTCAATCTACCAGGGGTCCATTTGTTGTGTGGACTATCAACCAGGGGCTTAGCAGAACTCTCTTTCTTTGATGCTACTGTCACTGGAGAAATGCACCTGGAAATTTTACACGCATGAATTTTGGCAGGTATATGTGCTCTATGTGGTGCTGATGAAGAAGTCTTCTACCAACAGGACGGGGCGCCACAACACTACCACCTAGGCACACGAGCTTTCCTGGATGATAATTTCCCGGGGCATTGGATTAGACGAAGAGGGCCCATTGAGTTCCCTACACGGTCGCCAGGTCTAACACCTATGGGCTTTTACTTGTGGCAAACTGTGAAAGATAACGTCTATCGACGTAAGCCACGCTCGCTGGAGGAACTTCGCCAGGACATTACAGCGACATGTGCAGCGATGTAGTTGCGGCGACCGCTCGTCGTTCTGTTATGTGTATAGCCGCCAACGGTAACTTTTTAGACAATTAAAGTAAAAATGTGCGAAACTGTAGGTTGTAAAACATGTGTGATAACTGTTAAATATAAAATAACACATAAGTAATACTTTTTGTTCCTTAAAGCGTGTATAAATTTTTCTTGCGGACTCCGTATTTAACGTGGATTTGTAGATATACTTTACCTGTATCTCTAACGAAGTTCGTCCTGCAGATTCATTTCCACACAGCTCACTATTTATGACAACAGATCTCCTGAATTATATATGACGTACAAATAAATAGTTTTCTAAGTACGCTCTACGGGATTTGTGGATATGTCTGTGACAAGTGTTGCGAATGCAGTTCATAGTAAAGAACCAATAGATTAATAAGTCATGCATGATGTGTCCGTATTTCACGCTTCTTTGTCTTTCATATCATTTCTCCTCAGTTATATGTGGTACAACGATGGTAGACTCTGTGGTATTGTGAATACAGCCTGCAAAGAGGTGTCTCGTATACAGTAGTACAGAAGTAATAAATTAACACTTGATGCTGTGCGAACAGCGAAAATGTAGAAACGGCAGACTGATTTCCTTTCTTCATTTCCTGGAGTTGTCAACGAGAGAAATTTGAAAGACACTGAGTGCTCTCATTCTCAGGTCAAATACTGAAAGCATGGAGTACGGTTATTCGCGTGTTATGGGTTACACTGCTGTTTTTCTGTGTGTGCGAGAATGTGTCCCAGGCGGTATATGAGAGAGGAGTGACGAGGAGAGAGACAGTCGGAGAGGGAAAGGAAGAGGTGGACATCGAGACATGGCAGAGGAGACGGACAGAGTGAAGGGAAGAACAGATGGAAGTGAGAAAGAGAGACAGGCGCACTGGACAGGAGATATTGTGAGAAAAAGATGAAGAGAGAGAACGGGGGAGGAGTACATGAACATAGTGTGGGAGGAGGAAGAGAACGGAGCAAGACCGGGCTAGTAGATGGCCAGGGAGAGGTGAAATAGGATATGGGCAGAGAGAAGTGGTAAACGTAGACAGACAGAGAGAAGGGGCGTTTGGGAAGTGTGCATGAGGGAGATGGTGACGCAGTGGTCAATTGGAGAGGGAGAGTGTGTGAGTTAGCAGATGGAAGACAGGAAACAGAAAACGTGTGTATTTCTTCCTTTCTAATAGTAAACTGGGAGAAATAAATACTCGGGCGCCTCCGTGTACTCAGCCAATAAATATATAAGAAACGGCAGCTGGCTCTCTAAACTAATATCGTACTAAAGTAAGCAAATAATAATTCGCACAGGTCAAATATGTTGATCTTTAAAAGTTAATTTTAAGAGATCAATGAAAGTAGATAAACGGGTGGATATAGAACGAAAAGATTATAATAAATTTACGTGGCGCAATGTGACCAGAAATTTTGATGAGTTAATATAACTCCATTCTTGCCAAAAGAAAATTGTGTACCTCAATCTTTAAAAGGCATATGAAGTGGACAAGTGTGGGTGTATGTAAAGAATACAATAAAATAAGCGGACAATAACCTGTGATGGGTATAACAGGTTCACAGTCATTAGAATATTACCGAAGGAAGCAATATGAAAAAGTAGAGAGTCTGATGACCTAAAAATATCATGGAGTTATGGTATTGCGGATGTGACGGTTTTATATTTAGTTCTTACCACAGCAGAAGTCACATACACTGATCAGACAGAACATTATGACCACAGACCTACTGTACTTATAAACACGTCCAGTCAATAGCGACGTCACATGGCAAGAAATGACTGCTAGTCTGACACACGCTTTGGCGTGTACTACCAGTGACAAGGTTGTTCTTTTGTAGAATGGGGAAGGCGCGCGGTCTATCTACATTGGGCTGAGGTCAGATTGTGATGCCCCAGAGGCTCGGCATGACCGTGCCGGGAACTGCACGACTTACCGAGTTTTCGAGAAGTGCTGTGATGAATGACTTCAAGATGCAGCGAAACCATGGTAAAACCATGTCCTCACGTCGTGAGGTTGGGCGGCAACAACTCATTACAGAAGTCAGACTGCAAAACCGGGACAGGTGGAGAACTGTGACGAAACTAAGATCAGACTTTAAGGCTGCGCACAGTACAAGTGTATCTGAGTACACAGAGCACCGAACACTCCTAACGAATCGCCTGCACAACCGTCGACGCATCCGTGTGCCAATGTTAGCACCTGACGTCGGCAACTACGACTGAAATGGGCACGTGACCATCGACACAGGAGTCGGCACAGTGGCAGAGCATTTCACGGTCTGATGAATTCCAATACCTTCTTCATAATGCCGATGGGAGGGCGCCAGTCCATTGTCTTCCAGGTTAACAGCGCCTTGACACCTGTACTGCGGGATGGAGACAAGATGGCGGCGGCTCCATTATGCTCTGGAGAACATTCACGTGAGCATCCGTGGGTCCAGTCTAGCTTGTGAAAGGCACCTTAACGGCAGGGGATACACTGTTTGGAGACCAAGTACATCCCATTATGACGATTACGTTTCCTGACAGCTGTGGGATTTTCACCAAGATAATGCACCATGTCACGAGACCAGGAGTGTGGTGGAGTGGTTTGACAATACCCCAACCCCGCCAGATCTGTACCCTACCGAACACACGTGGGATGTGACCGAACGTGGCTTCAGAGCTTATCGCTCCCCTTCCCGGAATTTACGGGAATTGGGTGACTCGTGTGTGCAGATGTGGTGCCAAGTTACTCCAGCGACCTATCAGGGTGTCACTGCTTCCTTGCCACGACGTGACAGCGCTGTTATCCGTGCCAAAGGTAGACATATCGGCTATTAGGTGGGTCGTCATATATTCTGTCTGATCAGTGTATGTGTAAAGCCCGTATGTAGCAAAGTTCATGGGAACTGAAGCCAAATATATTCCAAACAAAATCCTTTTAAAACATTTCTTTATGACATTACTGCTGTAGAAAATAATAATGAAAGCGAACAGACATTGTATGATTTGCAATTATAATACACCCAATATTTGATATATACGGATTTATTTAATTGTTAGTATTTGTCCTGTTATAAGACAAATATTTCGACTATATAATACTACGCTCCTCATTTAAATATATGTTCATTAGCTTTGAAAATATAGTTGCTTCATAAAGACGTAAAATTATCTTAAGGTGAGATCTGAAACTCTTCATGGGAAGTGATCGTGGATGGATGAGGGCAATGAAATTTGTACAGTGAACCACCATCGATAAACGAGAGCGTCTCCTTGAGTGTGAAGTGCATAAAATGAATCACTGCACCTGGAAAGTCAATGTGATAATGTCAGCCTTCTCATCGATTTTATATTAACGTTGAATGTGTCAAGATATCAAATAAAGTCTAACAACAGTTCTCCAGAATTAGACGTAGACACCGAAAATGAGTGTATGTTTGTAAGGTCTAATTTAAGATTTAATATAAACCAGAAAACTAAAACAAATAGTAGGAATATTGAAAAAAAACTGGGAAGTTAAAAGAACAGAGCTTGCTACTAGAGTAAGCATTGTTACTAATTTCAGTAATGCTTTAACATCGCTGTGCCGTTTTTGATACGTCTTGGAGTTGCTCACCATGTTCAGATCCATTATTCCAGCATCAAGGTCTTTCTTCCACTCTTTTATACTTGTGTAGCGCTCCACATAAGGTGTAGCTTCCTTCGTTTTCTACGTTTTCTTCCTGCAGGGAAGACACGAACAGTACAACATGCTGCGTAGCACCTAAGAAGCCAAAACAAAATCGCTATACGCGTAAACCAGTGCCTATACATTAAGACAACGATGACGCCGCCTCAAACGTGGACTACACAGCAATCAGAAAGTTGAGGTTTTTTTTGTGCGCTAGCTCTGACAAGGATTTGATCCTTGCCTCTTGGAATAATGTCTTGAAACTGTAAAATCTGCGTTAATAGACGTATTTATTCCAAGCACTGATAAAAAATGAACTGCATACTTCGATCAATGCTTCACGTTCAGTGGGACTGTGGTGAAGTGCAATATCGAACAGTGCGGGTATGCATGTCTTTTCGAATTAGTTTTAAGTTACATCAAGTGAGCAGTTATGAGATACAATGGAGGCTCACTCAGTATCCTCCTGCTTCATTTATCACAGGCGAACTGGAATTCCATATTACCAAGCCGTTAACACAGTGTCAGTGTTCAGGACGTCCACGACGAATGGCAGCTGCAGTTAACTCCGAGATAATATCTGGAGTTTCATATTAACAAGTGAGGTATATTTCCTAATCCGAGCAGAGTTAGACACGGGAGACGTAAGAATTTTAACTCTAAGCATAATTTCCAACAATAATTTTCATGGCCCTTCAGTGGCATATTCGGTCAGCCGTAGACAACAGAGACTGCCTGCTACAAGACATCCATCTAAAAATGTGTGTGCTGCTTCGATTTCCGAAACGTGATCCAAACTAGATAGGCATATCACCTGTAAAGGTACTTTGTTATTAGGTCAGGCAGACTCGACTCAGACTCGACTCTAAAGGGGGTGCCGCTCTCCTGCTGCGGCAGGATATAGTCTCTCGGATATGCACATTAGTTCCCCTATCGCAGGACTGCAGATACCGGTAGCATGAATGAAATTACGTTCTGTATTATCCAACCCGTTAGCCGGTTTTTAATACCCGAGAACTGAGATAGGTGAAGTAAGAGTGGAAAGTACTGTTACTCCAACTTGAGTAACCGCTGGTGTTCTGCGGGAATTTCAGCGCTCACACCTCTATTTAGGGAAATTTGTGTACAGGAGACCCAGGACAGAGCTCACCTAATGTAATGGAAGGCAGCCACCACATAGTCCTCAACGACGGCTCTCCTGTCCTGGACTCTCTCGCCACAATAGTGGCTCACGTATTTCTTGCCACCAAAAGTGAATATTTGATAAGGTAACTTTTCCTGTTATTTGGACGATGGAAGCGACAACAAGAGACGTGGAATTCTTTCTTAAAAGTCATTGGAGCATAAATAACAAAAACTGGTACTGTTTCAAAAAGTAATAATACAGTTGCTGAAGTAAGTTTACCAGAGACCGGCTCAATGTAAGTATCTTACTACACATTAGAGTATTAAACGCGAAAGAATTCTAGTATCAAAAGCGACATTTAACTTCATTACATATTAAGAACTCCGTGGTACGGTGGAATACGGAATACTCACCAGTGACTGCCGAACGTCGTCTAGAACATAAGAAGGTTAAAATCATCTCATCTGTGGAAGATTACCAGTGAAACTGGGATGTAAATGCTCGAACTAACATGTTTTAAAAATTGTGAAAACCTCTCAACTGGATAAATTCTCCCCAGCAGACATCGCATATGATCATTTCCCAAGACCCCCATTTCAGATGAAAGAGATAAATTATATACGGAAGTCCTCTACGAATTCAGTCCTTGGAATGTGTTATGCTCACTGCCCTCTGCTCTCTCTCGTGACAAATCGTCCCTTCACGACTTTTCTACGAACCTTATCGACATCTGTATGAGAGTCTGCTACCTCCCTGAACAGTTCAAATAATGGTTGCAGTTCCCTAATCTAAATCGGTGCCTGGAAGTCCAACTTCCTACATACCTATCCCGTTGTCGGCTTGTCGGCGTTTACTAAAAGAGCTCTTGAAAGACTTATTTTGTTTTGTGTTCATATCTTTCCAAAGCGCAGTACCGTGTGTGTAAGAATAAAAAAAATTACTCATACAAACTCAAGAGGACTCCCTAAACACTCAGATCAGCGCACTACTCTGTTTTTAATACACACACGAGATATGAAGAACGTCATTACACCAGATGTTAAATCTCTCCAGTATGCAAATGATTTATCGCTTTTCTTCTACACTTAAAGACCAAATCTCTATGCCTAATGTCAAGCAGAGCCATTTACACCTTCAATGACTGTATGACTGCCAACGACCTAACAGTTTCTATAGTTGTCATCAGCCCACTTTGTAACCACGAAAAGAAGCAACGTTAACGCAATGAGACCTGCAGCTGGAACTTGATGGTGTGACCACTGTAAGCCTGCCTTCGTCCGCTGCATCATCGATTAGAATGATCGATGTACCACACCGTTGCGAAAGGTGCACTTCATCAGTTTGTTTGTAGAATTCGGGTGCAGACTTGTGGGCCTTGGAGAACTGCGATCAACTTACACGAATGTCTTACTAGGAGAAGCTGTTGAAGCCCTGCTGCATGACGAAGTCAGTACTTCGAGAGATATTTTAATAGCCAAGTAGGGTAGCAGCCCAATACAGATTAATCATGCTCCTGCGACAAATGAGGGTTTCTTCCACACACAAGGTCAGCGTTGGAAATGAGGAGTATTTGCTCTCTGCTAGTGAAAGCACTAGGTTCAGTGCACAGTATCTACAGTTAGGTTCAAACAGATAAATCCATAGACCAACTTAGAAATCCATTCCGCTATCAGACGTAACATCACGGTAGTCACTATTTACAGTACGATGAAAAATTGCATTGACACAATGAGTTCCAGTTTCATTGCCTACTTTAAACTTTACTGACGCACTTTGTTCACTTTTATATTGATTGCTTTTAATTTCATGAGACTTCAGCAGAAAGATGCATATTACTTCTCCCACAGCTGAAGTATTCCTAAGAACTTCGTCTGCCGCCACCTTGTTCATATTTTACTGCAGAAGCGGCTGCGATTCGAAAGGCTCTGACATTAGGTATTTATGTGAGGCTTCAGAAACTGCTGTAGTTTAGCAATCAAAAAGCGTGTTCCATTCTATTCAGACTAGAGCGTAACAGTAAGATGAATATTTAGGTATTTGAAATTTTACTACAAGCATTGAGAAATAAACAAAAAGGCATGAGAATTTCATTCTAATGGGCCCCAGATCATGTATTACTGGCTTAGGAGACTTAGTCTCATAGCTGGCGACGAATTCCAATGATTCTGGATGTGCGATGAACGTCGTTCTACTATCCTCAGATTTCCAGCTGTGGGCGACACTGCGATCCAGCCAGTAATTAGAAGGTTCTTCTGTCTTCGAGACTTTCAGCCTAGCAGGAAGCTGAAAACTATCTTGGCACTTATTCCTATGAACCATAAGTTCATCCTAACCACTTACATTTGGTAGGTGTCAGGGATATCCGTTTCTACGAGTGTCAGAACACACAAGAAAGAAGGAGACGCAAGTGACCATCTGTTTACCTACAAGTACTTGGAAATACATTAAAACTCTTTAGTGCAAAACCTTGTGAAATTGAAGATTCCCATTCCAACAAGTGCTCATGTTTTGTTATATCATAGGGATCCTCCAATATCCTCCCCACTCCTTCTGATGCCTTTACGCTATATACTAATTTTATTTTCTTCTAGCTCAGAAAAGTAAGTAAATTAGCTGTCCTCGATTATGGCTTGTACTTCACACCACGTGCTTTCTGTTCATAGCGTACTTTCGTTTCTGCAAGCTCTCAGTAGGTTGACTGAAGAAACATGTTTAGCGCAGCGTTAGCATGTTTTTAATAAATAGAGGTAATTTCTGTACTTTTGGACTGCATTGACTATAGAAAATGCTTCAAAATGTTAATACACCCTGCGCTATAGAGAAAGAGATCATTTATTTCCTCAAAGCAACACAGCGATGCTGTTTATAGGTGTAGCGCTATGTCTCCATTCGGCACATTCGCAGCAGAGAATACTAGACGTAGAAGAGAGCGAAGAAGAGAAGGCGGAATATGATGACAAAGATTAAGCATTTCCAGTGAGGCAACGCACCAGAACACCAAAGCGTATGCCAACGGAACATTAAGGATGTTTCATATAGTACATCTACCTGAGATGTCGAATAAACTTGTAAAAGTTGATTCTGATTGCGTTGCCTGGTTTTAAGGATACATGTCTGAAGTCAGGCATAGAGATTTGGCCTTAAGTGTAGAAAAAGGCATAAATCATCTGCATACTGGAGAGTGTTAACCTCTGGTGTAATGATGTTCTTCATATCACATTTGTGATGTGCTCTAAATGTAAAATACGTTGTCGTTTCAGAGAAAGAGAAAGAAGGAACTATTTTTTCAGTTCCATAATAAATAGAGTCAACGACCTTGCTGCAGTGAAGACACCGGTTCCAGTCAGATCACCGAACTCAAGCGCTGTCTGGCTGGGCTAGCACTTTGATGGGCGACCATGCGGTCTGCCGTGCGCTGTTGGCAAGCGGGGTGCACTCAGCCCTTGTGAGGCAAACTAAAGAGCTACTTGTTTGAGAAGTAGCGGCTCCGGTCTTGTAAACTGACACACGGCCGGGAGAGCGGTGTGCTCACCCCATGCCCCTCCGTATCCGCATCCAGTAACGCCTGTGGTCTTAGGATGACACGACGGCCGGTCGGTACCGTTGGGCCTTCATAGCGTGATCGGATGGAGAGAGAGAGAGAGAGATAGCAAGTAGAAGAAACAGTATAAAGGACCATATACACAGGGTCTTGCAAAAGTAAGTGACACATGTCGGCCCATGGTTGTGCAACAAGTGTGACGCATTGTCAGAAGACAGTACATGCTCTGGGTATCTTGCAGACACAGTTCTCCAGTAATACAGATAATAAGTGAGAGTGAAATCACGCGACAGCTGGACACGTACTCCAAGTTTGAATTACGCAGGACGGTACGACCATTGTGGGCATAATTTCTGACACACAGGTTAGCCGTGAATTCTGACGCTGTATGGACTACATTCAATATCGCGTTCAGCAACAGTGAAATTCTGCCAATAGTTTGACCAAGGCCGGACAGATGAGGGTCATGCTGATTGCCAATGGAGGCCATCGACTTGTACGTCTACCATAGACGGCAATGTGGAGGTATCGAGGAACTGATTCACACCAGTCACAAATTTTCCGACGATGAAGACATTTACGCAGCTGTTCTACAATGGCTGCGTGGACAGGAGCGGGTTTCTATAGTCGGGAAAGTGATCGACTGTTAAAACATTTTTTGTCTTGCTTACAGAGCTTTGATGACTGTGTTGCAAAAGATTGTCATGTATCTGTGTTTGTTTGAAGTTTAATGCAGCAATCAATATAATATACTTGGCGTGCATAACAACGTGCAACGTTCTTTTTGAAGGCGCTGGAGTGAACTATTTTATGATAGTATTTTATGTCATAATAATTAACTAACATTTTGCGGTACTTACGTAAAAAGTGTTTATATATTTCAGTTGTCAGATTACAAATAAAATATCTAAAGACCGTGAAAATATGTCTTTATTAGGATATAAAACGAGTTTGATGAATGATGTAGCATATATGAGTCTACTTGCCCTAATACTTTAATGATTCATAAGAATTTTTGTAAAATTTGTTATTTCAGTCCTATTCGGTCCCAGCATATTTAATTGACAATCAATACAAAATTTTCGTTCGCAAAACCCAAGCTCAGAACCGAGGAGAATAAATAAAGCTCCTGTTTGAAATTTTAGGCTTTTCCGGAGTAATCAGAATCGGAAGTCTCTCAGTGGCCTGTATATTACGAAGACCTGCAACCTTGGGATCAGTTTTCAACAGGACTCAGCAGCAGGGGTTCTGATAAGGATGGGGAACATCTGGATCGCCGAAATGCTGAATGAAATTGATTTTATAATGCGGCAGCCAACCTTCGGTGCAATTCATGAATGCCCTTATTTGCTTTACACGAAATAATAGTGTAGTTGTATAAAATATGGTTTGTTACTTATAAGTGAATACTCTTGTTAATCTCTGTGTGTATGCATTTCATTCTCTCTTGAATACTACTTCGTGTTTTCTGACTACGTTTGATATGTGAAGATTCCTTAGCTCTAAGTACTGAACATACGTGAAACAGCAAATTAATTTAAAACCATTGTATACGTTATTTCCACTATGTTTTCTCTGCATATATGAGTTGACATTTGGACCACGCAGTTTGCAGTATGGCTCAGTAAACCTAAGCGAAATAATGTAGTAATAATAAAATTAATAAAATTGCAACAAAGTAATGGCTGTGTTTGTCTTTGTGTGTGTGTGTGTGTGTGTGTGTGTGTGTGTGTGTGTGTGTGTTCGCTGTCCTACATAAGCCTTCTTCGTATAGCTCCATACTTTACTTCCTCTGCTCCCCAGTTGATTAAAGTCGACTTGAGAGCTAATATGAGAGGACTAACAAGAATGTCGTTAGGTTAACGACCCCAAGAGGGAATGGAAACCGGTGCATCAAATGTATCTAATGCTTAGCAGTGTCTAGCAGCCCACATCTGATGTCTTAATGAGATACAAAGTATTCTTTGGGTTATGGCCAAGAAAGAAGAGAAGGCCGTGTTGGTGAAGTGGTTAACGCGCTGGAGTTTGATACATCTCGAGGTGCTAAGATCCTCATTCAACGTTTTCGCCTGAATTTTATTCATTTTCTCAGTCCACTTTGAGCAGGCGCCGGAATGGTTCACCTGAAAAGGTTATGATCCGTTTATTGGTACAACTTTGTCCGATCCGAACGTCGACGAGACGTCAAAAGCAAATTTTCGTTCCTACTTATCTAGGAAATCACAAAGTAGGATAAAATTTGAGCGCGGTTTTAGAAATTCCTTTAATCAGTTGGCAACTTTTTGGATCCTTAATCGATAGCTTGGATATAGAATCAAGTTTGCATCATCTTAATTCCTCCGTTCAGCCTACTAAAAACATTCACTGTTTTATTTAGACTTGAAAAGCAAAGAATAAAGTTAATTCCTCATAGGGGAAAACTGGTTATCATCGATATCCATCCAAATTTCTTGAGTTCATGTTGTCTCCCTGAGGTACTAGACGTACCCTAGCAGCAGTAACCCTAATCAGTTTCTTTCACTGAATAATTCAATTATGAATCCATCGTCATCAAATATTTGAGACTCAAAAAATAAGTTCTAGTTGCGTTTACTGTATGTCCTTATCCGTGTTACACCAGTTCTCAATTTGCTCCCGTCGCAGAATGAGGAAAATCTGTGGTCTTTCAGCTCTTTTTCTGTAGGCATAGATCTTGTAATTTATATGCACATCACACTTAAGCACGTTTACATAATCATATGTCATTTACGCCTTTCTTGTTATTGATATATCACTGCATCCAAATTAGTACACTGAAGGTTGTAAACTCGGCAACACGCAAATAGAAGTTAGAAAATCTAAATTGTGTCGTTATTGCTCATACTTACTGCCAAACCTCCAGATATCAGAGACTCAGATCGGCACCAAACGTTATGTGTCAATAGAGTACCAACCAAAACACCGATTTAGTTCGTGCTGGGTGCTGTCGTCCAATATAACATTCATAAACGATAAACAAAAGGAACACCGGCACAGTCGAGTATAGGAGAAGCGTATATGTGATAAAACGGTACAGAGAGCTGTGGTAGGTGAGTGGGTAAGGCGTTAGCTTCTCGTCTTAAACTTCCCGAGTTCAAAGCCCACTGAGGGCGATTAAAAAAAAAAAAAGAAAAAAAAAAAGAAAAGAAAACAGTTTACGCGTGAAATTGTTATAAGGGATAACATATTCCTGACATGTAAAAGGACGTTTCGGTGTTTGTAGCAATGTTATTTTTGCTAGCCACCATATACCGTTATCCAGGAACAAAGGAAAGTGTAGGGGGTGCAACGAACATAGTTTATTTATTTTCCTTTTCTCTCGTTAATACCACCGAGAATAGCAGGTTGATACTCTATCGACACACAACGTTTGGTATTGATCTAACTGTTTCACATCTGGAGGTTTGGGTGTTAGTGCTAAAATGATATGAAAGGGGGGAGGATCACCACATAGAGCCGACGACGATGTAGTTCGGCTACACATGTTGCAAGATCTTGACTTCCAACGCCTAAAAAAACATATGTGAAATATTTTCCTGAACCTGTAAACCACTATAACACGTTCCGAAATACTTCACGTTAATGATAATGCTAAGCCGAGAATCACAACCAGTATGAACGTTCTTACAACGGACTATTCCACTTCTATCTCCCACTACGTATGGTAGTAAGTAGTGGAAAACAAACTACTGATACTGTCAGGGAATAGTGATGATGATATAATAACTGTGTTTTTTTTTATTTACTTATTCTTAGCATTCTTCTCACATGCATCTGTCAACGTATTTGCATTCCCTTCCACCTTCTTGTGGAATGAACCCAATCACTTACGGTAATAAGGCAAGTTGGTTCGTACATTCAGAGAAAACTGTTTATTTAATTTGGATGCTCGTTTTGCTATGAGAAGCTGGGACATTCTACACAGTCACTCAAAGAAGTTGCACCCCTTCGATTACCAGTTTTTTATAGGTCGCTGGAGTAAATAGGTAGCTGGAGCAACTGACGGTACCAAGCGATGGGAAAAGAAGCGTAGGTAAATCCAGTTTTCAGAAGAAGTCGCCGGGCAGATTCACATGATAATTTGGCGCTACTGACAACGTCCGTCTGTTGTAGATCTGTGAAACAAGTTTTATGCACACTCATTTGGACGTTTCAACAGAAAGAAATTCTGTAAAAGAGTCTTCTGCAGCCAGAGATCTTGACCGACTTAACAAATACATCGGAAGCTGACTCAACCTATAATTATATACCATCGGGATTTTTCTCACTATGTAGGCGTTAACTTATGCACGCTATTTTAAAAAGTTTCAGATATTCTTGCAGGATGTAGTATTATTCAAAACTGAAAGAAGAAAATAATGACGTGTTCGGAAACAAGAACATATTTAGATATAGATCGTTAAATATCCCCAGTTCGCAGTCTCCGTATATTTACAAATAAGGCGGCATTCTCACGTGATAGCACAGTAAATTACGGCGGAACGGTCGTGAGGGCTGATGCCATTCCTGCTGCAAACGTGGCTTTGTGGGGTCATGATTGCTTCAGCATCAGTTAATGCACAGCAGTTGCAGGTGACAGACTCATTGAGCGAGACACTTATCGAAACAGGTGAACAAGTGCTTTGTATTACCGATTACCAGTCCTATTGCAGAACTGTGTACAGCGGGGCACCATACCGCACCGTTTCTTAAGCGATATTCTTGGCGAGTAGGTCCGGTATCATGTCCCCATCATTCACCGGAGACGAATGTGCCGGATTTCTGGCTGCGGAGGCATTTAAGGTCATCGGTGTATGCCCAGTCCATCAACAAAGTGCGAACGTAACAGGAGCGTGTGACCAACGCCCGTAATGCAATCCGGACAGAGGCAGGTGTATTTGAAAGAGAGTGTGCTTATCAGAGAAGGACGTCATTATCCGATAAAATCACATGCCGCCCTACTTACCCTGCTGATTTGGACAATACTGCGTCAGTTTGGAATATATGACACTTGCCTTCGAACACCTGTATTTATCCACAGGTAGTGTAGGTGATGATCGTATGTCGCAAAGACTGATCACAAAGAATATAAATAATTAATGCCGTTAAATGGATGAAACGTTATGAGGTGCTTTGATCACGAGATTGGTTATACGTCTCTGGAATCAGTCACAATCTTCTTAAGTTCGGACCTTTTTAAAGTTTAACTATCCAACAAACCTGGCTCTTGTTATGGCACAACGGACGGAAGTAGCCAAGAGGTCCACAATGTTCCACCTATTACGCACGACTGAAGAACATACGTATATGAAACAAATGCTACTCTAGTATGTTGTAGGACTTAAGCACAATCAGCTTAACAGCTCATGCACCCACATTGGTGATAGGAATAATACACAGATGAATGAGAGAGAATGATCTGGATCTGCTTCTGGATATGACTTTGATGAAGATGGACACGAGCAAGCAGTCCTGACATAGTGACTGATAATTGAAGCAAGATGTATGGAAAATTAAGACAAAAGACAACAGACTAAGCGTAAAAGGGTACCACATGTTCAAAATTCACAGGAAATGTGTAGCCTGTAGGAAAATACGGATAATATAAAATATTTACAAGAAGCAAGAGGAACGAAGAAAATGAGAACCGAGATCGGAGAGCTCTAATTAGACAGGACACTATGGTTCAACCTGTACGTCTTAGAAACAATGAGGGGTGTACAAGAGAAACTGATGAGTTGGATTTGAATTTAAAGTGGAAGATATCAATGAGAGAATTTGTTGATGACATTGCTACCCTCATTGAAAGTTAGGTAGAATTGCAAGATGTGTTGAATGGAATCAATAGTCTAAAGAGCACACACACTAGTTACGGAGTAAACCAGAGAGATTAGAAAGCAATTACCTGTAGGAGAAAGGAGAGCACCGATAAGCTCAAAATAAAAATTGGGTCATGAAGGCCTTCCTGGTCAAAAGAATCCCAGTAGTATCGCACATTGGCCTTAACAGCTAATGAAGAAATTTCTTTGAGTATGTGTCTGGCATGCAGCATTGTATGGAGGTAGTCAAGGATTGTGGGGAAACTGCATACGATGATTATCGAAACGTTTGTCATATGCTGTTACAAAATGGCGCTGAGAATTACCTGGACTGTTGAGATAAGTAATAAAGAGTTGAAACGTCCTGACGGATCATACCTGTGTGCCGGACCGAGACTCTTACTCGGGACCTTTGCATTTCGCGGGTAAGTGTTCTACCGTCTGAGCTACCCAAGTATGACCGAAGTTTGGAAGGTAGGAGACGAGATACTGGCGGAATTAAAGCTGTGAGGACGGGTCGTGTGTCATGTTTGGGTAGCTCAGATGGGTTTACTCCCACGGCTAGCAGTCACCTCGATCGCTTTTACCTTTTCGACTCCTTGTGTGGGCAGTTTCTGGATGTTACTGTGATACCAGCCTGTTTTACTGATCACTGAGCCGTAGCCGTCACGTTTAATTACGAGCGGCAACCGGTTAAACTGTTTCGTCCTCCCTGGCTGCTCAGTATAGCCTATTTGCAGGATACCTCTCTAGGTGTCGCGCAGGAGGACGTAGGGGTTCGCTGTTCTCGTACTATGGACCGGTACTCGTCTATTGGGGCATGGTGGAGACTGCATGTTAAACCACAAATCCGTAGGGCTCTCATGCGTTTTGTAGCTGCGAAGGTGGCAGACGATCGACGAACGCAAGAGTTTTACTACTCAGTCTTACGTCAACTGTACGATAGTGCTACGCATGCTCCCCTACGGGTTACTGATATAGAGTGCATCAAAGCCAAACTGCGTCAGCTAAAACCCATTCAAATGGAGGGACTGCGGATGAGGTGTCAACCACGTTCCCTTTTAGAAGACGAATTGACGCCACTATACCGCCTAGTGCGTTTACTGGCGCGCCGGAAACGTGTGGGCCTTGCCTCCCTCACGACCGCTGATGTCCGCATGTTCACCTCTCACCGTGACATTTCCGACTTTATTTACACCTATTTTACTGATCTGTACCAGACCCATGTCCCGGCTGAAAACTCTCTCGACGACTTTACATCCTTGCTGCATCGAGTCGTCACTCCTCAATTAAATGAAGCCTTTCTGCGTCCCTTTCACAAGGACGATATATATGATGTTGTTACAGGATCTCAGTCCCACAAGTCGCCTGGATTATGCGGTATTCCTGAGGAGTTTTATGTTTAATTTTGGCCACTCATTGGTGACACCTTAACGTCAATGGTAAATGAAGTGATGCGGTGAGTCTCACTCCCTGCTCCTTTTCAGGAAGTTGAACTGTTCCTCCTCCGAAAACCACAGGTTTTGATTCCCTCCGTCCTATTACTCTCCTTAACTTCGATTATAAAATCGTCGCTCGGGCAATTAATATCTGCCTCTCTAAGCTGCTCGATACTATTATTGCCACCCACCAAAGCTGTGTGCCTGGACGCACGATACTGACTTCTGTTCTCGAATGTCGCGATTTAATTTCGGTGGCCGCTGCCCAGGAGCTTTACTTTTTCTTGATTTCCAAATAGCACTTGATCGCGTTAGCCATGATTTTCTAACCAGAGCGCTCACCACTGTCGGATTTAATAATGAACCTCAACAGGTCTTAACTCGTCTTTTTACCGGTATCAGGGTCTCGGTGATTGTGAACGGTGACCCTACCTCCCCCCCCCCCCCCCCCCCAGGATATCGATCAGCCGGGCTGACGACACTAAATTGGCGTGAGGTAGCAAGTCGTGTTCATGGGGCGATTCTTGAACGTGAACGCCGTTCGCTTAGCCTCCTTCACAAGGTACGGGCTTTACAAACCTACGTCTTCAGTAAAGTATATTAAGTTACGCAGGTCCTCCCGCTTCCCGCGATGATGGCCCGCAGACTGAAATTCCTGTGGCGCCGCCATATCTTTCCTGCCCGGTACGAAGTAGTGGCCAGGCCTCGAAAGCTTGGAGGATTCGCTCTTTCCGATATCAAAATGAAGACATCCCTCTTATTTGCCTGCCGCAATGTTTTAACCTGTACGCGGGGGGCTCTGCATTCAGTTACCTCTCGTTTACTTTCCCGCCTCCGGCCGGTCTGTCTGACCCCTCCTGTTGATGTTGGACGGATTAAATACTAAATTGCGGAACATTAGCGAATATTTTCTAATTATCGGTGCTGACATACTTTCTATGACGCATATTAATACGAGCATGCTGTCACTTTGTTGTAGTGCACCATTTTCCCTTTCTTTTGTTCTACTTGCTTCCCCACTAACGTGTCGGAAAACGGTCTGCTCCCATGTTAGTCTTCCTGTATTTCGGATGGAGATGGCTTCAACGTGATATAAGGCAATCCACAGTCTGACACCTACTGGTGATCGTCTTTTTGGTATTGGCCTTCGTCCGACTGATCAGTGCGAGGAATGTCATCAGACTGACACCTTACTTCACAGGCTTGTTGCTTGCAGACGGGATCATTGGCTCTGTTTCCGCCGTCAATTAGCTTTCCCTTACTCGAGGGCCTGAAACTGCTTTCCCAGACGACATTCTCCTACATCCGGACATTTCCTTTTTTCCTTTCCCTCAGACGAAAACAAACACGATTGTCTGGCTCTTGGGTTACTATGTGCACTACGTCGTTGAAGGTGGGAATGAGCCAGATCCCCGCGTTTTTCACCATTATCTGAGAACAGCATTTGCCGCGATTCCGAACGCTTTTTGCGAATATGCTTTTTCTTGTGTTTAACAGTCTGGGTGTTGGTTAAGCTCCCTTGTGATCTCTGTTTCTCCCCTTAGCTTGAGTCCCCTCCCTTGTAGCTTTGTTTTGTCACTTTTTCTCTTCCACATGCATATAAAAATCTGACAAGAAGGGCGTGATAATGGGTTATTCTTCCCCTCTAGAATTTAATAATTGTTTGTGCCTGAACTAATTTGTTGATTTTCTTTCTGCAGCTGATGTTAAATCATGATTAGACTATGGTTGTCTCATTTTCATGAAAATACCAAGTCAATCTGAAATTCAAAAAAGATCGAAAGCACTTCCCGCGAAAGGCAAAGGTCCCGAGTTCGAATCTCGGTCCGGCACACTGTTTTAATCTGCCACGAAGTTTCATATCAGCGCACACTCCGCTGAAAAGTGAAATTTTCATTCTGGGATGAAGAGTTTGTCTGCAGAAGGCGTCCGGACAGGAATATGTGGAAAACAGAGGCCATAAGAAGACACATTGATAGAACGTGTGTTGAGACACCAGGAAATAGTTTTATTGACACTAGACGGATCTATAGAGGTTCAAAACTGCAGGGGTAGACAGGGCAAGGAATATGTACGACAGATAATTGAAGACGTTTCGTGGAAGTACCCCTCTGCTATGAAGAGGTTCGCAAAGAGAGAGGTAAGTGGCGTTCTGCATAAACTCAAGCAGCAGACAAATGATATAAAGTAATAGAAACTAAAGTTAATATTATGTGATTATACAACAGTTTTGAAGAATCCGTTTCAGAGTTCAACCAGCCAAAAAATACCATCCGAATCAACAATCGCCAACCAACGCTTAGTAGCAAAATGTTATTGCTTTGGATGTATTTGGATATAACAATGAAGAGAGAGAATAATACACACACATTTGACATCTTCAGAAAGTCAACAGCCACAGACATTATTATACCTGCTTCATCCAGCAACCCGCTGAATCAAAAATTAGCTGCCCTACGACACATGTTATACAGACTAAATAACATCCCACTCAGCAAAGAGAACTATGACAAAGAATTACAAACAGTACAATTCATAGCCACAAAAAATGATTACAGCACCCATATAATACAATAACGCAATCAAAAAATTAAAACACAGCTAAAGAGAAATCAAGACATGCAGAGAGCACAGAAACCCACGTACACTACATTTCACATGGAAACACAAAACAATGACACCTATGACATTAATAACAAAAATCATGGTACACTCTTACATACAATCACAAAAGCAACACACAGGATAGCAAAAATACTACGGAAACAGGGATTACAAAGAGCTTACAGAACAAGAAACACACTCCAGTAACATTTACAAACAAGAGACAAACCAGATAAATACCAAGGATCAGGTATATACCAGCTATAGTGCCAAGAATGTAAATCAGTACATCTTGGGATGACAAGCAGGAACTGCAAAGCTGGATATAAAGAACACATAAGAAATTTAAAACGTGAAGATAGCCATTCTACCTTCGCTAAACACCTTATAAAACATGGACAACAACCATCCAACATGGAATGTGACATAACAGTTATCAGAGTGAATAATCACAACAGAAAGCTCCTGACATTGCAAGCGAACTGTCACATACAATGAGCCATTTCAATGGAAGACAAGGTATTCAACGACCAAATCCATATAAACCATAACTCTCTGATCATGGCAGCCACCAAAACTATAACAAACCGAAATGTAATCGGGATAACTAATTAATTAATATCCCCACGCTCACCTCCCCCCCACCCCCCAACCCCCCCCCCCCCACACACACACACACACATACAGAAACATGAAGTCATATTTACTAAAAATAATAATAATAATACGTTTACACACAGCAAACCACACACACACACACACATATTTACTATAAAAAATTACAGTACACACAGAAAAATACATACACACTCGTAACCTCATATTTATTTTAAAAAATTACATTTATTCACAGCAGAATACACACACACACACACACACACACCCATGCCCCGGGCGCACACACACACATACCCACACACATACACACACACACACACACACATACACAGAGAGAAAGAGAGAGAGAGAGAGAGAGAGAGAGAGAGAGAACAAATGAAAACATGAAACACAACACAAACAAAGGACAGACAAACACACAACAACAGTTGGCAACGCTACGTACCAAAAACCGCACATATGTTGATCACCAAATGCAAATTGAAAGTGAAACATGCGATGTGACAAATGTGGAACGGCAGAAATCGGCCAACTGGAGTACGAAAACCAACAAATACATCTCCAGGACCACACACATGTGTTAACACAGCTGGAAATCGTAAGTAACACCGAACGATACATTCACAATACGCAACTTGTGCTACAGAAGTTATTTCTAGCCTAAAAAGGAAGAGAAAAACACGACAAAATGTAATATAGCAGCTTATTATATCCATCATGTAATATGTTTATTGTATGTATACAAAAAATGTATTTCCGGCTACTGATGATGCTTCCCAGATAATAAGAGCGAAATGCCTATGGCAATAAACAAACTGCCTTCATTTAGTTGCATAGACCATACATACCTCCACGATCGTAGAGGTAAAATTAAAATAAGTAAGAGTAATTAATTCAGCAGCATGATTGTTACAAATGTCTTTGAGAAATACAATGATAAAATTCACCAATGCATCATCAAAATTAAGCACCTAGTATGGGTACATGAAGAACAAGCAAATTTTCATGTATAGGAGAAGGTATTCGGACCAATGGAAGAGAAAGAATGCTACCAGAATACGATTAACGGAGATGGACTTAGCAATCTACTTAACAAAACTCGTACATAACAAAAAATTGTCTAGGAAGCAAATGTTCAAAAACTCCCCACTACCAAAGACTGAGTTGGCCATAATGCTGATATGCAACAGAAACACTGAGCATAAAATCAATAAAGGAAAATAAAGAAATGAGAGAAATGGAAAGAAAGTGTGATACAAAAACTAAAAACATTTAAAGTAACATGTAATACAAAAGTATACAATTATGCAGAAATAATTACGGACTAAATTAGGAAAAGAAGACTAACGTTCTGTGGGTGCGTACAGAGAGTAAGCTTATAAGAACAACTTGAGAGGCACCCACATGCCTTGCTCATACTGTGGCATCAAGCAGTCAGGCCTGCAAGATGAGTGGTCTGCCAAGCGAGTGGATTCATTCTTATTTATCAAGTATCATGAACTTTCGTACAATTAAGTTACAAATTATCCTCCTGTATGAATAATACGCAACGGAAACGCATATCTGACTATCAGTAATTTAGAGAACTCTGTTCACTACGCACTGGCAATACCACATTTTCTTTTTGTCTTTTATTTAACGGATTTTGTCAACACGTGGCCGCCGCACTGAATATGAATGGCGCACACATTATAAATTCGGGACATCATGACAACATACAACTCGAAGGAAAAGTCCACCAATCTTTTTCTTTTCACTAACTTATTTATTCCGATAAATTCTATAACCTAAACACACAAATTCTATAACCTACAACAATAACACATGAGAAATTCCGCCCAGTGGGCATGGCTTAACATTGGTGATTCTCTACCTTATGGTCTCGTAATTATTTAACGCTACAGTGCACTTTCTGGATAGGATGGTGGATCTTTTATTGTATCTCACACTTCGACTATCACAATCATCATCACGAAACTTTCCTCCAAACCGAGCAGTACAAAAGGAACACGCATAACCCACTAATCTTTTGAAGCTACCTTGCTACTCTCCCATGCAAACCACACATACCCAAATTACATGACATACATCACACTACAACATGGAATACAATACACTAAATAGTCACAACACTATCACTTTCAGCTTTCCCACTTCAATTAGTATTTATCCCAGTTTCACACGACAGTGCCCCACTTTGTAATTCTACTTTCCTACTATGAACTCTGGAGATATATGCACGTCTTCCTGCGCAATGCCAGCCAAGTGGCGTTGCTGGATAGACGGCCGACTCACCTTGCTTCTCTCTCAGAGTTTGAATCTAGCGTCACACGGAATCATATCACGCAAAGTAATATTAAGAACATATTCATCACACACGCGAGTCCTCAACTGACATCATGGACGAGTACTTCTCTTTATCCTTTGTCTCATACACAGATTGAGACTCACACAGTACTCACTACGTGGAAGTACTCGTCTCTAATTTCAAGTCCTGCACACGCCATTTCTTAAATATTTCAACTTATGGTACACACGCTGTTTCTTAAATATTTCAACTTATTGTACACACGCTAGTAATTCAACTTAACTTAAGCACACGGAAGTATTTCAACTTATTGCTACACGTGGTTTCATTGTGACCGTTGGTCACTTCCGTAGATTACTACAATCCCATTAATATTACCTGCCTGACATTTAATTCTCCCCACAAAAGTTCCTGAAATGGAGAAATTATTATTTCAAACTACTCTTAAATATTCCACATGCATACCATGTCTCCACTCTTTTGTCTTTACGGAGCACAACTATAACAGGTCTTAACTGCACAAGATCCAGCGGCAGAGTGCCGAAACATGGCTGTTCTTCAGGTCCTCTCGCACCTTTGCTGAAGTGGGGGAGCACCTTGCTACCGTATTGGTCAGCCACATTTCAGGCGCTCAAAGCTCAGGTAAATTTCATCTCTTTGGTCCCACCAAAGGTGGCCAAAGGATCGTCTCAAAGATGATCATATATTCACATTCACTATCTGCGGTTAGCAGACGACCATACATTCATTCATTTCACAGATCTCACCAAACTGGATGTAGGGATTTATTTTGTGGGAGTGCACATGTGATCAATTAAATAAATTAATTGTAATTCTTTCCCACACTGGTTCTAATGGTTCTAATGGTTCTGAGCACTATGGGACTTAACATCTGTGGTCATCAGTCCCCTAGAACTTAGAATTGCTTAAACCTAACTAACCTAAGGACATCACACATATCCATGCCCGAGGCAGGATTCGAACCTGCGACCGTAGCGGCCCGCGGTTCCAGACTGAAGCGCCTAGAACCGCACGGCCACACAGGCCGGCTCCCACACTGGTATCCAGCTTCGGTGTATTAATTGAAATTGAGTTATTTTACAAAAAAAAATGTGTTGTTCTGACAAAAATAATGAACTATGTTGTACCTATTTTCAGTGTTGGGTGGTACTGTACCCTTTCAAACTGAACAGCTTCTTTCTTTCTCGTACTTCCCCAGCATTTATTGCCATCTACTACAGAGTCCCCTATTCGACGACTCAGTACTTTTTTTTAATTATTTAACTCTGTGAACGACTGCTCTTCCTGATGCTACAGTTATCACAGTAACATAAGGGAGAGAAGCAATGTGCGCCATTTGTCTGAGAATCGCGTAAACTTTGTTCTGTATGTTATCGTATTTGAACAGCTTATGTGTTACGTCATGTGATACGGAATTTGGGGACCAGCATATCATTCGCCTAAACGAGCGTGGAAACCACCTAAGACACACCGTCAGGCTGATCCGTGTACCAGCCAAAGGTCGTTACTCTGCCGCGCGAGTTCGATTAGAGTCTTGATCAGCTTCTTGTGCAGTAAGCTAGTGTGATGCTTCTTATTCGATTTCTCTAGAGTACCTGTGATGTTTCAGATTACAAATCTGTACTGTTCTGAGCATCATCTGTTTCTACGTCCGTCATCTTCAAATGTCATCTGTCGTTCCTGTTCTCTTCCTACCTCTTCCTCTAATTCCTTCCACTTTTTCCTATGTAATTCTTTGTTGCAGGCAACTGCTATGCATTCTTTTCAGATTCCTTCGAATAAATTTCCTTCATCACCTATTTTCTTCAAAACTTCCACATTCTAAAGTCGGTTTCAGAATTCCTCTCCATACCTACATTTCGAAACTTTCAAATATTTTTTCTTTCTTTTTAACCATCCGTGATTCACTGCTGTATACACTACAATCCAGACACAAAATTGAGCAAATCCTTTCTTCATCCTCTAGATGTTACTAACTGCGTCACTTTTACAAAAGGCTCTCTTTCCTATAGATATTTTCCTCCTCATTTCGTCCATATAACTTCAGTTCTATGATAAAAAACTTTCACATGTAGAAAGACTCTTACTTGTTCTCTCTTTTTTCTCTCTGAGAATACGTTTACTGGAGCTTCCTTCATGCCTGTTCTCAGCACTTCCTCTTTCCAGTACTTATCTTCATCCTATACCCTTAGCTCCTTCCTGCAATACTCTTCAACATTTTCTGTACCTTCTCCTTTCATTCCGCCAGTACTGCTGGTCCATCCTCTTATTTTATAGTCATTCTCCTTTCTCTTCTAATTACTATGCCTCTTGTATCCGCTATGGCCCTACCTAAAAGTTTTTCTCCACATATGTTGAATAGCTTCGGTGACAGTGAGCATCTTTGCCTTACAACTCTTTCAGTGCACATCTGTTCCGACACCAGATTGCCTACACTATCACCTTTTGCTCTGTACACGTCTCCTACATTAACCTTCCATTCTTCCACCTTCCACTTCTTTTAAAAATATCAGCCATGTCTTCTTCCAGTCGACAATGCAAATGTACATCACCTTGTTCATTTCTGTCATTCTTTATCTTATCATCCTCATACAAGCTATGGCGCCTCTTGTTCTTTTACCCTTGTTGAACCATACCTGGTTGTCCCCGTTATTTTCCCCAATTTTCCTTTCGATTCTCTGTAGGATGACTCTCGTTATAGCCTTTGTTACTGGACAGATAAAACTAATTGTCTTATATTCTTTGTATTCTTTTGTATAGTACTTTTTTGGTAAATGTAGTAGAATAGTCTTAAGTAAATCTTGATACTACATTCCGATGTCATAAATTCTGTTTACTACCACAGTCAATGTGGCTATCGAATTTACACCTAAGATTTTCAGTGTCTCAGATGGTATTTTGCTAGAGCCCCATGGTTTCCTTACCCGGAGCTCCTGTTTCACTTTCTCCAAAACACATTTCAATATGTTAGGACTTCGTTTTTTTTTTCATTTTCTTCCCCTTCATCTTCCAAATTCAATCTAATGTTATCAGCTTGTACACCATACACCTCTTCCACGTAATCTACCCAAACGTCTATACACACCATACTCACGCGAAGCTGAAAGTTGGAAAGATTTCTAAGACAAAACTGTTCGAAAAAGACATTTAAGAAAATGCAGAGCAGGAGAGAAGAAAGAAAGCGTAACGCAAATTTAATTTGCTAAACATGGTCCTCAGCTCGTCTCTAACGAAAGAAGCGTGTGAAATTTAATATGTTCGAGTGAGCTTCATGTACGACATCTGAATATGGAAGTAACTATGAGATGTGCTTCGTGTGTTTCCATTTAGACAGCCATCATATGGCGACCAGGCGGTGAAACATGTCTGCGTGGAAGTTAGCCGAAAGACGGCAGGTGGTAAGTGATGCTGTAAATGACGGAAGGAACGATGAGCTGGAAGTGTGTAGAAGCCCATCTAGCAGAAACTGAATACTGCTGAAAAGTTGCTTGTATTGGGACTCCTTTCTTACCGTGAGTTCGTATAAGCAATGAAATGACCAGAGATGTGTGCACGTGGCGATCAGTGGCAGATCTCACACAGTTCTATCTGAGCTGACCCGTGGCTGGGCTACGTAAAACTTTTTCAGGGCTTTTGGTGCGGTGGGAAACCAGGCCTTGGCAGAAACGTGATTGAAATATGCAGTTTCTGCTTTCTAACTCTTGCGGTGAAATTTAGGAGCTGACCGGACGAACGTCTAGGCAAGTCCACATGCTGCTTTAATCGATGGGGTCGCATTGTGCCCTTGCAAGTTGGGAACACATGTCTATTAAAATTTTCAGCATAAACTTCAGTCTGCTTCCGACGTTTCTTTCACACGCGATGAATTCAGTCACTTTATTGACGACTCATATGAACGAGGATGCAGTCTACCATACAAGCTGGACTTGTTTTTAGAATTAGAATAATATAATTATCTGCACAATTACATTTATATCTAACAAAATAACCTGTTTCGGCTGATATTTGCAACGCTCAGGTCATAAAATACAGTGAGTGGTTACGTGCCACCATTGACAACATGGTTTCCGCAGTCGTGGAACGGAAGCACAGCCTATATTTTAGTATCACTGGAGGCCGATGTCGGCCGATACCGGTTACTTCATTAGGAATAAATGCGATTGTGCCAGATAATTAAATTACTCTAAAAATAATCATTCACTGTATTCCCTTCTAAATGCAAATGGCGGTCTTCCCATTGTTTGTAAACTTTTACGGTTCAAATAAAGAGAAACTAAAACTACCCTCTACCCAGTGTGAATAGCTTTCCCAGCGGTTTTAGTCCCGTTTCCTTCGCTCACCAGTTATCACTTGTTTACACAAACCTTTTGCTTCCATTCCGTATTCACTGACCTATCTTACATTCCTCCGAAATATCTAAGGAGGAAAGCAGCTAAGGTAAACCTGCTCTCCCATGTACGAAGCGCTACAAGATCCACCAACAATCCCTGTGAAATGATCTGAACCACACTAGGCTGGCTCAGAAGGTATCAGCTCCTTCGACGTGACATCCGGGTGGCGCCAACACAGGAACGAGGGTACATACACTCAACAACGCTCAGTTACCTCAAGACCCAACGAAAAAAGTTGATGATTTAAACTACCGTGCCAAATTTAATCGAAGATGAATGGCATTAGGACGGGTTAATGGAGATGTGGTTACGCTTTGACGAAGTTGGGTTCCCTCTAAACTGTTGGTGCCGAATGCGGAGCAAAGGAGGATATTATGAAATCGTAGTTCATGAGTGAGCACTTGCGGTATTCCATGGCGATCTGATGACTCGGCACCAGGTGACTCCGAGTGTTCTGAGCTGGTTGTCAAGTTTAGACATTTGCATTTTAGAGTAGACACTTTTCGGTGCAAGGAAACTGACACACACACAAACACGTACACACACTTATGGGCATGCAGATGTGTGTGTGTGTGTGTGTGTGCTATCCATATGAGAGTAATTTAATGAAAATTTCTGTCCAGAAGTCACTCATTAGTTGCTGTACAGCTAAGTAATTGAATCACATTTAATTTTAAGTTCCGAGTGTAATTAGACGAGCAGCGCACCCAGTGACCACATACAGTACATTTCCTTGGTACAGAATGAAATAACCTGTCCTTGTGTGCCGAATTAATCCATATATCTTATGAAAACGGATAACTCTATCGTTGCCTATATTCCACATCCGCTATTAAACCACTGGATCGATTTGATCCAAACTTCGCACTGTCTGGAAAGAAGCGCTGTGGTGTGTAAGAACCACCCACCAATCAGAGAGGTGGGGGTGCAGGTGAAAAAGTAGCGTAGCCCACGACTGACAAATATCTGGAATTTATTCATTCAACATTTAAGAGTGAGATCACTTAATCACTTGGAACAAACTCTATACGTAATTTCAATGTTTATCCCTTACTGTATTTTCATGTAGTGCAGTAAAACAGCTGCATCAAGAATTACATTTCAATTTATGGCTTTTTTTGATAGAAACTCTATTCGTGACACATATCGCGTACAGTATTCACATACCACCGACTGCACTTGCAAAATATTCCAATGTACGGCACATAGTTTGGAAATATGACGTCATATATTCTGACGTGCGTGAAAAGCATGATGTTTTAGTTTATTGCTACTATAGAACCAACTCTACTCCCAACACACTTTGCGGACAGTGCGCACAAATACCGTTGAATGAATCTGGAACATTATATCATAGTACGACTCGTTGTTCAGAAGATAAGACGTCAAAACGTTGAACTTCGTGAAAAGGAAACTGCGGGGTGAAATTCACTAGGGGTACAAGTCAAATACGGGTACCAATTTGTATCAAATATGTTAAATATATTTGAAATGTATGTAACACAAGCCGCAAGTAAAAACTGCTCCTAAATCCAATGTCAACCAAACTTGGTACACATGTTACTTATGTATTATCTCGAAAAAAATATTGTGGGCCTAGGAATCACCTACTATTTTGAGGAGTGCCCACAGAGAGAAAGGGTGGAGGAAGAGGAGATGGAGAAACAGTGAGGGGTAAGGATTACCAGGACATAGTTAGAGGACGAGAAGGGCAGACAAACGGAGAGGATGAGACTAAGGGCGTTGGAGATGGGTGAAAATAGAAGCGGGAGTAAACGGAAAGAGTGAGGGGTTGAATAATGTGACGAGTAAGAGGGGGGAGGAGGAGATGCGTAGAAAAAAAGTGGGGGAGGGGGGAGGAATCTGAGATAAACGGAGATAGGTGCAGAGAAAGTGGACACAGAAGGGGAGGAGGAATGGACTAACAGAACACTAGAATAAATACATAGCCAGGCATTGCGAGGCGTTCAGTTTGTATGATTAAAATTCGCTATCATTGGCGTATCTTGTTTTGTTTGATCTTCAGTATATTAATATTGGACTGCATGATAAACAGACTACAGACACATATGCACTGCACATGTGATTCCTATAAGGAACAATATTCACAGATGCAACGTTGTTCTTTTCCATGTCAGTAACCTTTCAGTTGACCTATCCTGCTAACATTAATCATATCACGTAACATAATATCTAATGCTGCCTTACAGTTGGCTGACCATGCCCGGATATTTTAACTAGCAATTCAATACAAGTGAATAATAATCTCACTGTATGTACTAGAAGAAAAGTTAAATTTATAAATGGTTGGTTCAAATGGCTCTGAGCACAATGAGACTTAACATCTGTGGTCATCAGTCCCCTAGAACTTAGAACTACTTAAACCTAACTAACCTAACGTCATCACACATATCCATGCCCGAGGCAGGATTCGAACCTGCGACCGTAGCAGTCGCGCGGTTCCGGACTGAGCGCCTAGAACCGCTAGACCACCGCGGCCGGTGATATTTATAAATAAGTAAGCTCCGTTCACTACATGTCTGTCTCATACTGCATAGGAGCGATGAAAGCTGGATGAATTGCTTGAATGAATATGGGCCGGTAGAATGTCGCGGGTAAAATGAGAAGATCTGACAGTTTATAGATTTATCTGTAACAACATAGGGGATCTGGTATGTAGAAGTGGTTAACATGTAAAGGATATTGAAATATTGAAGGGAGAGCGAGAACAAGTTACTTTCAGGTGAGTGCGTTGTGAGACGTGGATAGCAATGTCTAAGAAGTACCGCAGAGGAAATCGCCACTGCGGACCCTCGAAACATCACAGTGGCTCCTGGCAGCCACCTGTTGCTAGCTAATGCCGCACGTCAGGAACACATCGCTTCTGCTGATCGTTTGACTCACCCCACAGCTCACTAATTTACAAAACTCGTGTGCCTTTTGTGTAGGCAGCTAGAAAAATGAGTCGACACGTGTAATGTCTCAATGTCGTACTTTCACAGGCATTCCTTGAAACAGGGAATTAAATGCTTTACTCCGTGCGATCCTTTAATGGTTTTTAAACTGAAGAAAAACCGGCAGTAACGCATTGTACATAAATTGAGACACGGACTCATTGTACCTATCTCATCTGACACAGTCGCGACTAGTAATGTAACCTCGCTGGCCATTAGAATTGCAACATCAAGATGATTAGCAATTATCGAGACCTTACTACTTGTGCGGATTGAATAATTTATTAATTGGAGTGTTTCTGTTGAACTTGTAAGTCAGCATTATTCAAGAAAAGGGACGAAGAGGACAGTTTCGTCACATTCGGGATAACAAGGGTTCACACAGTCGTCCGACCATCCTCGTTATGCTCTTCTGATTGGTACCTTACAACGACTGAGGTCAATGCCTGGAGGGGCCCGCTGAAGAGGTTCACAGTTCACTCCGTTAACCAACATTGTTCAATTCGTGCTTGTGATATTTCTCCGAAGATATGGTCATCTACTCGACGTTTTAACCTAGTCTTTAATTTTTCTATGAGGAAATGTTGCCGAAATACTTATACATGTATACGTATATTACGAGACAAGTGTATTACGAGAAAAGAGAAATTAAATGCCCATTGGTAAGCGTTCCTCTGACATAAGAAGATACAGTCTTAAGACCACATAACACGAATGATAAAACCAACACTTTACATCTAGAGGTTACTTTGCGAAATTATTGATGCTGATCGACGACGACACTGTCTGAGAAACGGTGACAACACCTGCACTGAGGGTGAGCGACTGGGGTAGACAAGCAGTGGGGGAGGCTCAAATCCCCAACACCTCGTCAGGGAACCGGTTGCTCTGGACAGCTTCGCTACCTGCTGCACCCTTGTAGGAAACCCCACGATAGGAAACCCCACGTAGCCCCCAGCAGTACCACATTCCTGTCTGGCGCCACCTAACTGCAGTCCCCTCCCATGTCCTTCACGCTGGCGACTTCGAGATTCCAGCAGGAAGTCGAACGTTTTTGTACATCCGCGCTGAAGCAAGCGCTGACGGATGCGAACAATACCGAACTATCAGTTTAATTACACATGGTTGCAAAATACTAACGCGAATTCTTTACAGAAGAATGGAAATGCTTGTAGAAGTCATCCTCTGGGAAGTTTAGTTAGGATTCCTTAGAAAGGTATAACAGGCAACCCAATACTGACCCCACGACCACTCTTAAAAGATAGATTAAGGAAAGACAAACCTATGTTTATAATATTAGTAGAGGTATGAAAAACTTACAGAAAAGCTGGCTGCAACACTCTCTTGGAAAATTTCAATGTAACAGGAGTAAAATAAAGGAAGTGAAAGGCTATTGACAACTTGTACAAAAGCCAAGACGGCGGTTATAAGAGTCTAGGGGCGGGAATGGGAAGCAGTGGCTGAGAAGGCGGTGAGACAGACTTGTAGCATATCCCCGATGTTATTCAGTATGTACACTGAGCAGGCAGTATAGAAAACTAAAGAAAATTTTCCAGTAGGAAATAATGTGCAGAGGTAAGAAATCAACACTATCGGGTTTCTGCCGGTTGTTCGCCGCTCTCTTGTACCGATATTTCAACTGCGTAACTCGCAGTCTTCTTCAGGTGCTGCCTGATACTGATTCCAGTGTGGAACGAGTCCGGTATTTATGACTGTGTTGTGCCAGGAGCTCCGTCTGCGGCCCGCCCCGCGTCATGCACCGACCAATAGCAGCGACTGTAGTGCTCTCCTCTGGCTGCGGCACTTCCGAACGCTGTGGTCAATACCCGTTGTCAATCTCGCTGTTGCAGTTCTGAACGACGTCCAAGTCGTGCTAGACATTTTATCTTCCGGTTGTCGTCACCTGTGATCTTGGTAGGACGTTCTGTAACCGTTGCGTGCCGTGTCAGGCGTTCCGCGCGAGGTCCGTGCCCACCAGGGGCGGCTGCAGTGCTGTTTTCAGGCCGTTGTTGCTCAAACTGTCGCTCGAGAGCTGGTAGAGCGTCCTCAGGTATTGATCTGTTGTCTGAGGTACCATTCCGTGAGCGTCCTATGCTACATGCACCGAACAGTTTTCTCTAATTCCGTCTTCATATTTGTGTCCCATGGGGTATTCGTGTTGTTCCCGTTGAGGCTTCAGGAGACCGAGTCCCGAATTCGAGGCAGAACTCAATTGGAAACAGGTTTTGCGGTTAATCTCTCCGTGACCTTAATCTCAATAGATTGCTGCCCCAATATCTCGATGTATGTGTTAGAATCTTGGCATCATTATAGTTCACAGAATGATTGAATTTTAAACAGTGCACGACAATCACTGTCCTGGTTGCCTGTGTCAGTATGGTGTGCCATTGATATTCTTTGCACCTATGGCAACGGTAACAGTCGTCTGGCCGATATATTCCATCCCACATTCAAAATGTATGTGGTAAAAGCCTGGTTTCTGCAGATCCAGGTAAACCTTCACACTCCCTGGTAGAGCCTTAAGCTTGGTGGGTGGATGGAATACGCTCTTGATGTGATGTTCGAGGAGAATTCTACTGATTTTGGCAGATATCGGCCCGACATATCGTAAATATCCAACTTTCTTCATTTCATCTTTTACCTCTTAACGAACCTCTGGTGGATAAACAGACCGCGGTGCCTGTTGAACATATCTAGAAGAGTATCCGTTTTTGTAGAACACAGATTACAAGTGTTCTATCAGCGTCGCCAAATCATTCGTGTCTGTTTAACCAGTTCTGAGTAAACTATTTTTCTATGTCGGATAGTGGTAACCGCTGGCGTGCAGTTACAAGTCGGAGTGTGTTTCAGGTAGGCCTACGTACTGTGACTGAAGATACCATCTGCCTTCCTCTTGACTAGTACACCTAGGAATGGGATAGCTGATCCATCCCCATTTCCATGATAAATTTAATGTTAGGATGGCGTGACCTCCTAAGAGGTCCAAGAAAACGTGGAGATTTACCCTCCCGTGATGCCATATAACAAAGGCGTCTTCCATGTACCTAAAAAAGCATTGCAGTTGATCTGGGGCCGATGTAAGTGCCTCATCTTCAAATCTCTCCGTAAGGAGATTGGCCATCATCGGTGAGAGAAGGCTACCCAATACCACCCCTTTCATTTGCACGTACAATTGAGCCCCTTGTAGGAGGTACGTCGAGGTAAATATGTGTCTCAATAAGTCAAGTAGAGAACCGTTGAACTTTTCCCTATCAGATCAAGTGAATCATTCAGTGCTACGTGGGTGAGCAGGGGCACCATGTCGAAACTGACCGTGATGTCAGATACCTTGACCTGTAACTGCCTCAGCCGTCATAGGAAATCCTCTGAGTTACGAATCTGACGGGCACACTTTCCCACATATGGGGAGAGCATCTTCTGAAGGTGTTGAGCAGTGAGGTAGGTGGCTGCGCCCGGGTTGCTGACTACTGGACATAGAGGAACGCCTGTTTTTTAAACCTTAGGCACACCATAAGGTGTTGGCGTCACTGGTGCTTTCGCTCTTAGTTGCTTAACGATCTTTTCTGGAAGGCCGATTTCCTTTAGAAGAGCCCAGATCTTCTTATCCACCTTGTCTTGTGAAGTCGCTGTCCACTGGTCTTTATACCGGGCCGTCCAAAAGTTGTCGCACTTCACTGTCATAATCTGCCTTCTGTAGGACGACGGTAGCATGTCCCTTCATCTGCTGGTATTACCGCAACTCTATCATCTTCTACATCTAAATCTACATCTACATCTACATCCATACTCCGCAAGCCACCTGACAGTGTGTGGCGGAGGGTACCCTGAGAACCTCTATCAGTTCTCCCTTCTATTCCAGTCTCGTATTGTTCGTGGAAAGAAGGATTGTCGGTATGCTTCTGTGTGGGCTCTAATCTCTCTGATTTTATCCTCATGGTCTCTTCACGAGATATACGTAGGAGGGAGCAATATACTGCTTGACTCTTCGGTGAAGGTATGTTCTCTAAACTTTAACAAAATCCCGTACCGAGCTACTGAGCGTCTCTCCTGCAGAGTCTTCCACTGGAGTTTTTCTATCATCTCCGTAACGCTTTCGCGATTACTAAACGAAGCGCGCTGCTCTCCGTAGGATCTTCTCTATCTCTTCCATCAACCCTATCTGGTACGGATCCCACACTGCTGAGCAGTATTCAAGCTGTGGGCGAACAAGCGTACTGTAACCCCTACTTCCTTTGTTTTCGGATTGAATGTCCTTAGGATTCTTCCAATGAACCTCAGTCTGGCATCCGCTTTACCGACGATCAACTTTATATGATCATTCCATTTTAAATCGCTCCTATTGCGTACTCCCAGTTGCTGACATGCTATTATGTAGCTAAATGATTAGGGAACTATCTTTCTTTGTATTCGCAGCCCATTACACTTGTCTACATTGAGATTCAATTGCCATTCCCTGCACCATGCGTCAATTCGCTGCAGATCCTCCTGCATTTCAGTACAATTTTCCATTCTTACAACCTCTCGATACACCACAGCATCATCTGCAAAAAGCCTCAGTGAACTTCCGATGTCATCCACAAGATCATTTATTTATATTGTGAATAGCAACGGTCCTATGAGACTCCCCTGCGGCACACCTGAAATCACTCTTACTTCGGGAGACTTCTCTCCATTGAGAATGACATGCTGCGTTCTGTTATCTAGGAACTCTTCAATCCGATCACAAAATTGATCTGATAGTCCATATGCTCTTACTTTGTTCATTAAACGACTGTGGGGAACTGTATCGAACGCCTTGCGGAAGTCAAGAAACACGGCATCTACCTGTGAACCCGTGTCTATGGCCCTCTGAGTCTCGTGGACGAATAGCGCGAGCTGGGTTTCACACGACCGTCTTTTTCGAAACCCATGCTGATTCCTACAGAGTAGATTTCTAGTCTCCATAAAAGTCATTGTACTCGAACATAATACGTGTTCCAAAATTCTACAACTGATCGACGTTAGAGATATAGGTCTATAGTTCTGCACATCTGTTCGACGTCCCTTCTTGAAAACTGGTATGACCTGTGCCCTCTTCAAATCTTTTGGAACGCTACGCTCTTCTAGAGACCTACGGTACACCGCAGCAAGAAGGGGGCAAGTTCCTTCACGTACTCTGTGTAAAATCGAACTGCTATCCCATTAGGTCCAGCGGCATTTCCTCTTTTGAGCGATCTTAATTGTTTCTCTATCCTTCTGTCGTCTATTTCGATATCTACCATTTTGTCATCTGTGCGACAATCTAGAGAAGGAACTAAAGTGCAATCTTCCTCTGTGAAACAGCTTTGGAAAAAGACATTTAGTATTTCGGCCTTTAGTCTGTCATCTTCTGTTTCAGTACCATTTTGGTCACAGAGTGTCTGGACATTTTGTTTTGATCCACCTACCGCTTTGACATAAGACCAAAATTTCTTAGGATTTTCTGCCAAGTCAGTACACAGAACTTTACTTTCGAATTCATTGAACGCCTCTCCTCACACTACATTTCGCTTCGCGTAGTTTTTGTTTGTCTGCAAGGCTTTGGCTATGTTTATGTTTGATGTGGAGTTCCCTTTGCTTCCGCAGCAGTTTCCTAACTCGATTGTTGTGCCACGGTGACTCTTTTCCATCTCTTACGATCTTGCTTGGCACATACTCATCTAACGCATATTGTACGATGGTTTTGAACTTTGTCCACTGATCCTCAACACTATCTGTACTTGAAACAAAATTTATGTGTTGAGCCGTCAGGTACACTGTAATCTGCTTTTTGTCCCTTTTGCTAAACAGAAAAATCTTCCTACCTTTTTTAATATTTCTATTTATGGCTGAAATCATCGATGCAGTAACCGCTTTATGATCGCTGATTCCCTGTTCTGCGTCAACTGTTTCAAATAGTTCGGTCTGTTTGTCACCAGAAGGTCTAATACGCTATCGCCACGAGTCGGTTCTCTGTTTAACTGCTCAAGGTAGTTTTCAGATAAAGCACTTTAAAAAAATTTACTGGATTCTTTGTCCCTGCCACCCGTCGTGAACGTTTGAGTCTCTCAGTCTATATCCGGCAAATTAAAATCTCCACTCAGAACTATAACATGGTGGGGAAATCTACTCGAAATATTTTCCAAATTATCCTTCAGGTGCTCAGCCACAACACCTGCTGAGCCAGGGGGCCTATAGAGACATCCAATTACCATGTCTGAGCCTGTTTTAACCGTGACCTTCACCCAAATTATTTCACATTTCGGATCTCCGTCCGTTTCCTTCGATACTATTGCACTTCTTATCGCTATAAACACGCCTCCCCCTTTACTGTCCAGCCTGTCTCTGTGGTATACATTCCTATCTGAGTTTAGGATTTCATTACTGTTTACGTCTGGTTTCAGCCAACTTTCTGTCCCTAGTACTATATGGGCGTTGTGACCGTTTATTAATGAGAGCAGTTCTGGGACCTTTCTATAGACGCTCCTGCAGTTTACTATTAGCACATTAATATAGTTATTCCCTGTTGCATTTTGCCTATTCCTACCTTGCCGCATCTCAGGGGGCGTCATTTCGGGTCTAGGGAGGGAATTCTCTAACCTAAAAAAAAACCACATGTGCACTCCACACGTACTCCGCTACCCTTATAGCCGCTTCCGGCGTGTAGTGCACGCCTGACCTATTCAGGGGGACCCTACATTTCTCCACCCGATAGCGGAGGTCGAGAAATTAGCACCCCAGATCTCCGCCGAATCGTCTGAGCCTCTGGTTTAAGACTTCCACTCGGCTCCAAACCAGAGGACCGCGATCGGTTCTGGGAACGATACTACAAATAGTTAGCTCTGATTCCACCCCGCGAGCGAGGCTTTCCGCCTTCATCAGTTCCGCCAACCGCCTGTACGAACTGAGGATGACCTCTGAACCCAGACGGCAGGAGTCATTGGTGCCGACATGAGCAACAATTTGCAGTCGGGTGCACCCAGTGCTCTCTATCGCCGCCGGCAGGGCCCCCTCCACATCTCGGATGAGAACCCCCGGCAAGCTGACAGAGTGAACACTGACCTTCTTCCCCGACCTTTCCGCTATTTCCCTAAGGGGCTCCATCACCCACCTAACGTTGGAACTCCCAATAACTAATAAACCCCTCCCCCCGTGTGCCTGCTCGGATCTTGCTGAAGGAGCGGCCACATGTCCACTCACAGGCAGAGCGGGCGATGCCACACGGCCAGCCTCCACATTGACCCTCCGCTTCGTGCGCCGCGAACGCCGCTGAACCCGCCGCTCCCCTTGGGGAGAGGGTGGCCCAACCGCGCCCGGTACCCGCGAAGATGTCTCGACAGCAGGGACAGTGGGTGAAGCATGTAACACCTGGGGTGTACCATGCGACGCACCAGACTCCCCACTGCCGCTACACTCCGAGGCAGCAGCCTCAAGACGGCTGACCGCGGCCATCGACACCCTCAGCTGTTCGTGTTCGCGAACAGTGGCCAGCTCCTCCTGCGTCCGTACACAGCAGTCACACATCCTATCCATCCTAAGAAATCAGTTTACTGTAGAGAGTTAATCAACTTTTAACTAGACTGCTAATTCACTAAAGGCGGCTAATTGTTGACTAAACTGTGGTTGCTAGCCACTTCTTGTAGAAAACAATGAAAATAGCACTACCTGTCTCTAGACTGTATTGAAAACAAACATTAGCACTACTGGCACTATCGCTGACTAAAGGGACTCTCTCTCACTGTATTCAAACAAACACGAAATCTATGGAACACTATTATTAGCACTCAACAATTAAAGCTTCCTAAAAGCAAAATCACACGGAAGAAGAAGAAGTGACAAGTAAGAAAAATACAGTTAATACTTAAATCAAGGTAGCTCGCTGCACAGCATACGTGAAGCAGACGGCAGTTACGACGACACTGACACTTCCCTGAATTGTTTAAGGGAAAACATCCCATCTCCAGAGATGTTTCGTGAGTGCTCTGCGAATCTCCCTTCGCACTTCTTCAGCATCATTGGCAGTAAATTTCTGGGCCACCTGCTCCATTGCACTAACGAAGGACGCCGCAGGAACATTTATCGGGGTAACTGAGAAATTAAGACCCTTGCTGAGCACTTTCAATGTGGTTGCGTCGAATCCCTTCTCACTCAGGTTGACGACCGTGTGAGCGTCCTCGTTCGGCTGCGCCTTGTTATTAAGACGTTCAAACTTGGCTAGTTGACAAGACGCTGAATTCTTCCTTGTGTACTCCGCTAGTGACCAAAATATGCCATCAAATCGCCCCAAGACTTGTCAGGTTAGAAGGTTTGGTATAAAATAGTGTAGAGACAGCAACACTTTGGATGTCACATCACGTCGGTCACATATGTCACGTACTCTCTCCCTGACCAATGCTGAGCTCGCTCGATGGTCAATTCTGTTGATCAGTCTTGAATTGACGTTATGTTTAATTTTAGCAAACACTGGAACCACGTGCTCTTCTCGGTGTCTAGGTCGGAAACAGAGAGAACAGAGCTTTTTCACCTTCCCTTGTCAAAACTTGTCCAGCGTTCTAATTATGACACAGAGGGAAAAGTACCCACATCCTGTCGAGCAAGAAGAGATATTCAGAATGCAACGACACTCATTCAGTGTGCTCACACTGCAGGATGTGCCACCCACAGTCTCTAAAAACCGAGGCCGGAACTCCTTAGAACAGTGTCGGAGCATCTGAAAGCGCTTACCAGGTAAGAAAACCAGCACCAATGAAGTCGTTAAAGATAGGTGCTTCAGTGTCTTATGATTTCTGAGTTGACCTGCTGCTGTAGGGATAACGTCGTGGAACGTTTGAGGGTGAGGGTCTGAATTAGGACCCTCACTTTCAAACTTTCGTTGTATACATCAGCATCTACACCTTCATGAATACTCTGCAAATCACACTTAAATCCCTTGCAGAGGGTTCATCGAACCACCTTTACAATAATCCTCTGTTATTACACTCTGGATCAATCGCAGAAAAAACGAACAAATATACCTTTCCATGTGAACTCTAATTTTCCTTATTTTATCAACATGATCTTTTCTCCCGATGTAAGTCGGCGTCAACAAAATATTTTTGCACTCGGAGGAGCAAACTGGTGGCTGAAATGTCGTGATAAGGTCCCGCCGCAACGAGAAACGCTTGTGATTTAATGATGCCCATCCCAAATCCCGCATCATGTCCATGAAACTCTGCCCCCTATATAGGGAAGGTTGGGTAAGGAAATCGTCCGTGACCTTTCAAAGTAATCATCCTGGCATTTGCCAGAAACGATTGAGGGAAATTACAGAAAATCTAAATACGGATGGTCGAACGCGAGTTTGAACTGCCGTCCTCCCGAATGTGAGTCCAGTGTGCTAACCACTGCACAGTCTCGCTCGGTCTACTACGAACTGTGACTTCTCTGACAGAAAAACACGTATCCACTTGCATAAGTGAGGCCATATCAAGTAAGCACGCTATTTGATTACAAGCCACTTGTGAAGTACGGTGACAAAAGCCTTCTTGTTGAGTGGTACTTAAGATAGGTAAATAAATTAGTGAAATCAATGTGAAGTGAAGTAGAAATTAGAAAATAATTGAAAAACTTAGTTGAGTTTAGAAGAGTTACACACTGGCAAATAGCAGGCAGTGCAGGCAGAGGCAATGACCGTGAAGTCGACACGTTCAGGAGAAGCCATCGCCCTCCCCACATAAGCGGACGCTGTAGATTCAGCTGGCAGGGCATCGCCCGATCGGCTCACGTGTTTCTCAGTTGTCACATGTGAGCAAAGGCCCTCGCCTACATTCCAAGAGCCAATGACCGATGTTAAGAAGATTCTTCGAGAAGCTTTTCAAGAAGAGGCAATGACCGTGAAGTCGTTCACCTCCAGTGAATTGAAGTGAATAAATACGCGAGACGCAGTGGGCCAGACAGTAGTAGTTTGCAGTTCAGTTTCGGTTCGAGTTCAGTTCCAGTACAGTTCAGTCGGTGCTGAAGACCGTCATGCAGGAAGAGACTACATCGTACACAGAAGCACCAAGTCCGCCACTGTAATGGAATAGCAAGCAGCAGCCTCGCCTCCAGAAGACAGAAGTCAGAAGGTATTTGAAGACTGATTTTTACGTACCCGGGTGACTCCTGAGGACGGGAAGGAGACGGCCTCACATCAGCAGTCACCTGTGAGCTGGTGATGAAAATCTGACAGTCGAAGACTGGCAAGCTGGAGTCTGTTGTTCGAGTCCGGGACGCTGTCCGACGCACAACACTGACACACGCGGCCGCATAGAGAAGAGAAACACTGGGACGCCACATCCGAGGTATCACCATCCAATTCAAGACTTCGTTCTCAATAATTAAACGAGCCACCTCACGGTGCGTGTCTCCAGTCAACTGGGCGAAACAGCGACACGAGATACACACTGCCAGGCGTAATCAGACGCCGCCGCTCACACAGAAGAGGCTTCGCAAACGACACAGCTGCCACTCTCCCAGCCAGAACACTCCAGTAAGGAAACCATTGTACAAATCTTCAATAAAAGTTATGTTATGTAAAATGCTGTTTCATTCTACCTCATACCCGAGCCAAGGAAGAACCCACCCTGCCCACGTGTTGTTAAGAGGGGAAAAGTAATTTATTTAGTGTTTTTCACCCTGACATAATGTTTTGGAATCAAATGCCCTTTGCAGTAATGCTCATCCTGACAATTGACTAGCATCAAAAGAGATCACCCAGTTACATTCTGGGAATCTAGAAAAACGGAATCAATATGAAATCCTTTGTAGATTCCGTTCAACACATCTTTGAGTATACAGCTACTTCTGTTTCTTAAGAACGATGTTTTTTAAATCTTCGAGGTAAAAGTTTGATCATAATATATATTCCAAAATCCGACTGCATATCGACGTTAATGCTAGGGTTCTGTAATTTAGTGGATTACTCCTATTGCCTTTCTTGAGTATTAGTGCGACCTGTGAAATTTTCCTGTCCTTGTGTACGGATCTTTCGACGAGCGAGATGTTGTTTATATTGTTAATTGTGAAGCTATTGCATCAGCGTACTCTCATAGCAACTTAATTCACATACATTCCGGACCGTAAAACTTGCTTTTATAAAATGATTTGAGTTTCTTCACTACTCCGAGGGAATTTAATGCAAAATTATTCTTGTTGGCAGCTGTTCTTGATTCAAATTATGAAATATTTGATACGTCTTCTTTGTTGAAGGAATTTCGGAGGGCTTTGTTTAGCATATCTCCATTGCTAGTACTGTCATCGATATTATTTCCTTTGTTATCGCGCAAGAAAGCGCTGATTGTGCCATCTCGCTAGATATATAACATACGAGCAAAATCTCTTTGGATTTTCTACCAGGTTTCGAGACAAAGGTCCTCTATGGTAACTAATAAAAGCATTTCATGTTGATATCCGCACTAAATTTCGAGCTTTTGTAAAAGATCGTCAATATTGGGTGTTTTGCGTCCGTTTAAGTTTGGCATGCTTTTTCGTTATTTCTGCAGCGGTGTTATGATCTGGTTTGTGTAGTCGTTTTTTAATTTGTTTGTATAAATCTTTCAATTGCTGTCGATACTATTTGTTTGAATTCAAGCTGTATCAGGTTACATTGTTAATTAAAGAGGAAATTGTCTGTCAGGAAACAGTGAAGCGAATTTTTATCTGGTTGTTTGAATAGAAGTATTTTTAGTGGCTTTTGGAGTTAAGGTCCTTAGGCTCACTACAACAACCCTGTGTTCACTGATTGCTGTATCTGTTTTGATGCTCGTTACTCGCTCAGGATAATTGGCTGCTAAGAGATCAACAGTGTTTATACAATCATTTGGGATTCTAATAGGTTGGTCAACTAATTACTTGAAATAATTTTCAGAGAATGCGTTTAGCACAATTTCACATGATGTTCCATGGGTACCTTCGGATTTAAACACGTATTTTCACCAACATATCGAGGGCAAGTTAAAGTCACCACCAACTATAACTGTATGAGTCGGGTACGTGTTTGAAATTAGACTGAAGTTTTGTTTCAACCTTTCAGCAAGTGTATTATTTCAGCTGGGAGGTCAGTAAAACGATCCAGTTATTATTTTGTTCGGTTGTCAAGAATGACATGTACCCATACTAACTCACAGGAACTATCTACTTCCATTTCGGTACAAGATAAACTGCTTCTAACAGCAACAAACACGCGACTGCCAGCTGTATTTAGCCTATCCTTTCTGAACACCATTAGGTTCTCCGCAAAAAATGTCGCCTAAGCATAACTTTAAGTACCTATAACGATTAGAACATCAGTACTTTCTATTAGCCACCTGCAGTAGGCTCCACCCTGTGCTCTTCATGGCATCCGGAAGGACCCGTTCCACACCTGGATTGGCCCCACCGGGTATGCACATGGGCTTTCTTCCCTTCCTTGGCAGCCATATCCCTAAGGGTCTCCATAACGCGCCTGACATTGGACCTCCCAGCTGCCAATAAAAAAAATGGTTCAAATGGCTCTGAGCACTATGGGACTTAACATCTATGGTCATCAGTCCCCTAGAACTTAGAACTACTTAAACCTAACTAACCTAAGGACATCACACAACACCCAGCCATCACGAGGCAGAGAAAATCCCTGACCCCGCCGGGAATCGAACCCGGGAACCCGGGCGTGGGAAGCGAGAACGCTACCGCACGACCACGAGATGCGGGCAGCTGCCAATAATCCAAACCTTTGTGAGTGCCCGGATCTTGCAGGCCGAGACTTTTCTTTTGAAATAGGGCAAGCGACTGCATCTGACTGAGGGACATTGTCAGCCGCAAGTAGCACCTGGAATCTGTTTGTCAGCCTAACCGGAGTGGCCTCCCCGGGAAGCCTTCTGTAGCCTGCCCTCTCCCCATTCATATGCAGACGTCGTTTCAGAACACCCACACAGTTGTTTGAGGAACTTTACATTCCTGTCCTTGCCTTCTTGTGGACTTGAGAGGGCTCTGTGTGAACGCGTCTCGGATATGGTCGACCTTTTCATCACACGTGCGTAGCCGACCAATGCCCTTCCCTGTGGGTATACAACCAACTTTCAAGTATTTTGTATACCACTAATAAATCTACAGGTGCAGAGATGGCTTCTTGCTGTATTGCCGGCGAAATGACGATGAACGTGAACAAGGGACTGACCTCACGCAAATTCCAACACAAAAAACGATTTCTCTTGTAAAGTTGTAGCCATGCTGTAGTGTTGGCGGAGCGGTTAACTCTCTGGAGTTTCATACATCTAAAATTACTTGCGCCGTCATTCAGCAACCTCACGTGAAATTTAATTCATTTTCTCTAGCAACTTAAGAAACGGGATTGGTTCACCTGAAAAGTTTATGAGCCATTTAATAGTACACCTTTGCCCAATACGAAAGTCGACGAGACGTCAAAACCAACTTTCCACGTCTGTCAATATAGAGCTTCACAGCATAGGCCGAAGGTCCAACGCAGCTCTAGAAAGCAAGTGGTAAATTTTTGGATCCTAGTAATCAACTTTTCATTATCTTCCTTCCTTCCTGGAGCTTACTAAGATCTTTCGTTATTATGTTTAGAGATGAAGGGTAAGGGGTGAAGCAGTGCGTCATGGAGTAAATCGGCCATGGTTAGCATCCACATCCATCCCTCTTTCTGGGTTGTCTCTTAAGTAGGGAACGATTCCTACGACCAACAAAGCTAAACAGTTTATTTCATTGCATTAGTCATAAATTTCAGTAAATAGTCCGATAGTAAATATATCATGATCAGACACATGAGATTCTCAAATTAACTGCTAGTTGCGTTTACTGTAAACAGCTACCAGTGTTACAACACAGCCCAATGTGCAGCCGCAGCAGAATCAGAAAATTCGGTGACTTTGTAGCATACATCTTGTGAGGAACATCCGCATCAGACTTGAGAGTATTTGACTAATTATATTCACGTTACACCGTTCTTGTGATTGATATATCGTTGTATCCGAATAAGAATACTGAAGATCGTAGTTTCAGGAACATGCAAACAAGTTGTTAAAATCTAAATTGTCATCTTATATCTCGTACTTAGATGCATAATCCTGCGGAATGGAGGAAGATTAATACGTACAACCCATGGCGACATGCACGGTGCAGTGTCTTTACCTTCTAATGCCTAAGAAAACTTATGTAATACATACTTTACTGAACATGTAAACTTCTATAGAATGTTTCGAGAAACTTCAATGGTAATGTTAATGCTAAGATGATAATGACATTCAGTATGAACGCTGTCCTACGAAACACTTCAACTCTGTACCACATAATGAATGGTTCTAAGTAGTGGAACAGTAAATTGCGATAATGAGAGGCAATAGTGAAAATGATTCCGCATCTGGGATTATTTTTTAATTCATTATTCCTAAAATTCTTTTCAGATGTATCTAACCACATATTTTAATTCACTTCCACCTTCATCTGTACTGAGCATAAAGGACTTAATGGTAATCAGACAAATAGGTTCGTACGTAGTGACAAAACACGTTATTTAATTGGCATGCTTGTTTTACTATTGCATTTTTGCATAGCATATATCCCGAAGATTTAATCTAAGATGGCGAAGGGTCGGAGGGTTGCAGATGAACCGTTCAACAGACCTGTTTCCTTCGAACGTATATTTACTGCTTGTAGGAACATGCACACATCTGAGCTGGAGTTAAAATTTAGCAGCGTGCACTCTCGATTACTGCACTGCATCTACGCTACTTTCACGTGGTTTAGCGGAGACGTATCCGCTGCTCGTTTTGTCAGTCTCATGAGGCTCAAGCTGAGAGCATCGTAAGTGTAGATCCACTGAATATGTGTGAGTTCATCGCAAGTCCCCTTAAACGATCAAAGTTTTCTGATTAGTTGCTGCGTTAGCCCTACTGGCCCAGAAACAGAAGACAATAAAGAGAAGGTCGAATTGCTGTATTTGACTGTCCGAAAATATTACCCCACGAAGCTTTACAATTATTGCTCCTTTGAATCATCGCACAAATGCCGAAGAGCTGGTTTTGAAACAAGCGGACACGAAACAGGAAATCAACAGAAATCGTTCATCAGAGGAAACACATTGTTGATGCGTAAGACAGTGCGACATTCAACACCGATTACTCGCATCAAGCGATTGGAAAAGAAGTGCAAGGCATACCCGTATTCAAGAGGGGTCGTCGGGCACATGCACATAATTGCAGGCCAGGATTACTGTAATTCACTCACGAGAGAAGTGGCTTACAAAAATTTTGTTAGACCGATTTTTAAGAATTGCTGATCACTGTTGAGCTTTTGTCTGGCTTGACTAATATGAGTGAGAAGATTCAACTAAGGTCGGTACGTTTCGTCGAAGGATTCTTGAGTAGGCGCGTGAACGTTAGGGTGTGCTCAAAATACATACTCTAGTCGCAGACACCGCAAGATGTTGTACATCACGAAGATGGTACTGCAGAAATTCCACGAGCGTACATGTCGTAGAACGACGGGCAACATATTCTCACGAAATGCTAAATACTGGGAAATCAGAACAATTGGAGTCGTTACGATGGTTTGTTTACAGGAGGCCTTCCCTGTACCACGTGCGAATACAAAAGGGAAGGCAGAAGTGCTGAAACACTCTGTGCCACACACCGTAAAGCGGTTTGCGGAGCATATCTGTCGAAGCAGAGCGATGCACGATTCACAGGAGACTCCCAAGCTAAAATACTAAGGAAATACGCATATAAACTTTGAAAGTGGTTTTGGCGATGCTCGGATTCACGCTGTATCTTACTTTCATTAGGACACGCAGCATTCAGCAGTAGCAGCTTTTGAAATTGTTGCCTACAGTGTCAGACCTCAGCGTGGACTTGTTACGATGGCTGCATATGGATTGGTCACTTACGTCCATTGTTTTTCGTCACAAGTCTGCTTCTCTTCAACAGTTAACCTTCTTTCAAAACCTTATTTAACTTCTAAGTGCTAAGAACGGCAGCAAACTCTTTAATCACTGTATTCCTCTCGAAGAACTGCGACACACGCCCGGATGACTTGAGCTCTCAAAGCAGACAGTTGCTAAGCAACGGCAGAGTCACGTCGCGCGATTTTCTCATTGTTGTGAGCCTGCCCTGGGACCGATGCTAAGCAGCGAATATTGGTGGTGACAAGCGCCCGCATTATTGGGTTTTGTAAGACTTGTTTTGGCGCTTTTGGACTCCTTCAATTAAAACTGTAATGGACTCCAATATTAAAATGGAAACGGTCATTATATTTTTGACAGAGCCGTTCTAGTTCTTTGTGGCAAATGAGCTACTAATTATTCCCTATGTCAAAACTCGGAAAAATTCACAAGCAGTTGAGATATTTACCGGTGCTACAACTATCTTCTCTTTTGGTAATATAGTAATGGGACGACTTTTACGGAAAAAAATCCTATGATATGTCAGTCACACAAAACACAGACTTGCTATGCGTACCTGAGTATGACCACAGTTCGTGGCCTAACGCTACAATCATACAACATTTTGGAATTGCAGTACACAATGAACCACACTTCTAAGCTGTGTAGTATGAAAGTTTACAGCTGTCTCTCAGTACATTTTTGGAGGCTGAGATAGGTCTGCCATAGACGTCTGTAGTCCCGTCGACTGAATGCCAATTGCAGTGGTCATAACTGTCTGTTTTAATACCTGCAATAGCCTTTTCATACATCTGTTACAAATAATTTTTGCAGTGTCGACTTTCCCTGTATATTGCAAGAAGGTCGTAAAATGTTGTGTTCCTTAGAACGACCCATGGCAGATTAGATGACAATAAATCCTCACTAAAGTCTAGACGAAAGCTGTCCGCTTTAAGATTTGCCATAGGAGAATTCAATGGTTCAGTCTGTTTTTGCTCTACTTACTAGTGGAGCGCGTAATCTGAGCTGTGGAGCTTGGTACTGAAGCAAATGTCTTTTTAGAACGGATTACCTAAACAAACAATTACTAAGAAGATGACAGTAACTCAAAAAATAAGATCGTAATCATATAAAATGTCAACTTAAGCTTAATCACATATGCCTGTCAATAATGTAATTTTATAAAGAACGATTAGAAAGTTTCTGCTTAAAAGCCGTACAGTCCAGAATCGGTATGCAGATCAGGAAAAATCGCCGTGGGCATTCAGGACATCATTCCACCGAAGCGTCAGGCTGGAGATAACTGTTAGCTAAAACAACAAGTCTGCTGGTTGACGAAGTCCGTAACTACCTGATGCACATCCTCCGACAGGTACAGCTGATTTGCCAAGGTCTTATTTTAAGAGAGCGCTGGCGTGATAATCCATCGGGATGAGATCAGTACTACAGGCCGGGTGTTCAAGTGGCTCCCACTTACATTGGCGTGACTTGTACATTAGGACATTTTCGATGTGGGGACGTGCGTTATCATGAATCAGCAGCTCCGTATGAAACTTCCTGGCAGATTAAAACTGTGTGCCGGACCGAGACTCCAACTCGGGACCTTTGCCTTTCGCGGGCAAGTGCTCTACCAACTGAGCTACCCAAGCACGACTCTCGCCCCGTCCTCACAGCTTTACTTCTGCCAGTACCTCGTATCCTACCTCCCAAACTTTACAGAAGCTCTTTTGCGAATTTTTTCCATAGTATTGTATCAGAAATTCTATTTAAAAGTCATGTTTTGTAGCAACAAGTCCTTTTAGTCCCCACTTTTTCTGTGTAAGTCCAATTTAGCTCCCTTTGAGACCTTTAAGAAAGATTTAAGCGTTTTTAGGTATGTTGCACAGTGGAACAGTAAGTAGTGCACGGATAATATTTTGTTAAGAACCGACAGAGACGGCTAACTGGGCCGCAACTGCTACCGGCTTCGTAACGGTGTTGTAACTGAATGTCAACGTTGGAGGCCAAAAGTACAAACAATCTACGAGCGCATTTCATCAGACTGTCATAAGAATACCTTTAGGGATGCAAAGTTCACATAAAGGAACTCTCTGAAACCCTGAAGTTAAACACTAGAGCAGACGAGAGCGCTTACAGGCTTGGAAAGAGAGGATATTCAGTCATCTCAGTCACCAGTATGCGCGAGAGGGAGGGGGAGGGTGATAGTTCCACTTCATCCCCAATTTACAGGATGCTGTGGTGAATTCAACTACCATCTACAAGCTTCCGGCAACTTGGAGTCCACTGCTGCAAATCTACAGCCGTCCTGCCTCACAGGGGACTTCTGATACACGATCCGTTTTCCTGCCGACCACAACAGTAGCTGACTGGGAATGGTGGGGGGGAGCCTGTCTTTCGTCGATGAAGAGCCGATCTACCTCTCTCCGAGCTGTTCAGCTTAGGCTGGGCGCCCGTGTCACCGCTACTGGGGCAGTACAAGTACAGCCTTAGCGGCTGTGTGTTGCTGCTGAGTCTCCTGCCCAAACACCACCTCGACAACCGACAACAGGCACGAGCAGATTCCTGGGACCGAGCCTCGGTGCGGATCCACTCGTCCAGAACGCTGAGGCTCTGACGGACGTCCACGGCCACGCCGGGCTGCGGGGGCGCAGTCTCCTGTGACGTAGCCGCAGCGCTAACAACGGGGAACACGGCACCTGTGTTCGGCAAGTTCCTCCTTGCCTGGCACTGACGCGCTACCTCTCGCGCTTTCAAGCAGCGCGGACTCGGCGCGTTCGCTGATAGACAGCACAGGGAAGAAGACTGAGTGACTGCAAAATTCCCGCCGATAAATGATTTTAATTTAATGACGTTTCGTTTGCGCCTTGGCGGTCTGCAGGATCACTCAATCTCGCTCTCCGCTCGAACTCCTGATAACAACACGACAATTGCTCAGATCATAATGGGGTGTATAAGGATAAGACCTTTAAATCAGGACCCTACTAATGATAACTCAAAATTGATTTTCGTAATCTGTTTAACTCGATTGCGGGTGTTCATTACAATTATGGTGTTAGAAAGGAAAATAACGTTATCGAGTCATAGGGTTATAAAAATTTTAGTTCCAGTTTCAAAACAGCTAACCACTTCTCAGAACTGTTTATAACTTGAACGGATTTTTATCGAAAAAGGCGGAAACGCTACAGGAAAAGAAATACGAAAGGTTTGCCATCAGATGTCGCAGTAAGGGGAAAATATGCAAAATACAAGACACATGGTAAACGACTGTTTTCCAGTTTGCGTCTGAGATACTCAGAGTAACTATCTCAATACAGGATCGCAAGCTGCTTGTAAAGGTCTTTTACAATAACGGTGACTGTGCGCCAGCAGCTCTGCAGAAGTTCTGGACACTCAGGGGTATGGAAAAGATTGTTGGTCCGATGTCTGCCAAAGGTCTGGAGTAAATGATAACGATATTCCTGATGAAATATTCTGCATTGCCATGGGGCTCGAGCAGAGGTGTGTAAACATGGAGTGCACGGGGAATTACCCGAACTTTGGACATGCCTGTGAGACCAGTGCATAAAATTCTGCGAAACATCATGTATCCATATCCGTGAAAAATTACTCATTTTCAGGACTTGCTTCATGCTCGCGTGGAGTTAGATAAACGTTTGCTCTAGGATTCCTCACTCGCATGACACTGTACAATGAGTGACCATGGAACATTCTGTAGACTAACCCCGTTTCTACGAGTATTCCAAGGATCTGTCATCCGGTGGAACAATGCTCCTATGGGAGTACAAAAAATTCGAATAAGTTCCTGTTTATTTAAAGGACTCTGACTGAAAAGCACGTTATCAGCTCCCTCAATTTACCTTTTTCAGTGCCTTTAAAAAACTTTCCCAAAAATTGTGTCATGCGAACGTACTCGGGCTTTTCTTAACATGCAACTCACCTCAGAGTCCCACCAGCTCCCCTAAACAAACCCACTAGTCCATCGCTGTAAGTCACTCAAACCCATCCATTTCTGCCGACTGATATTTTTCCGGAAGTCACACTGCAAGTCACTAGTCTCATTTATTCTACACACCAACGTGACTAGTCGTTTTGTTGCCACACCCCCGAATAATTTTAGAAATTCTTACTGAATGTTATCCATCCCCTCTCCATTATGTGACCGCAACTCATCGAAAACTCTCTTAAATTCTTACTCTAATGCTGCTTCTCCATGCCCTTCCCTGTCGACTTCCGTTACTTACTTTTTCCATGATGTCATCAGGCAAGTCCTCCCCCTCACGGAGGAGGAATTTCCATTGCACTCTTAATGTTAACGCCTTCGTTTTACTTTTCTACATGCTGAGTCAGTCCTTTCGACAGTAATTTATTGTCCGATTGCTTCACATTTTTCATGTAGTCATTTCGCCTTTGCTTCCCTGGATATCCCATTTAGTTCCTAAGTGTTTTGCACTTCTATATTCCTGAACATGCCTGAATATTTTTGTAGTTCCTTCTTTCGTCGGCCAGCTGAAGTATTTCCTGTTAGACATGGTTTTTTCGCAGTCACCTTTCGTGTATTTACGTTTTTCTTTCGAACGTTTATGACTGCAATTTCTCTTCATCTGAACTGCCTACTGACTAATATATTTTTCGCAGTATCTATAGCTTCAGAGAACTCAAAGCCTATCTTTTCATTCCTTAGTACTTCCGTAACCCACTATCTTGCGCACCGAATCTTTCTAAATGGTATCTTGATCTTCAGCCAACTCTCCATGAATACCAAATTGCGGTTTGTATCTATATCTGCTCCTGGGTAAGCCCTACAATTCAGTATCTGATTTCGGAACTTATGCCTTACAAAAATGTAATTCAGCTGGATTCGCCGTCTATTTCTGGCCTATTACACGTATGCCTCCTTCTCTTGTGAGTTTTGAAGACAATATTCGCTATTAGCACCTAAAGATTTATTGCAAAACTCCGTTAGTCTTTCTCCTCTGTTATTCCTAGTACCTAGCTCGTATTCTCTCCTAAACCCTTCTTCTGATTCATCCCCCACAGTCTCATTGTAATCTCTGCCTGTGAAAGATGTTGTGTTCAGGGCTCCCATTACGAATGTAGCTCAACTGAAGGCACAAATTGCCCAACGCATTCTCATCGTGACCCCTGAGATACTCCGTTCTGTTGCGGAACATGTTTTTTCTCAATCTCAACTTGTGCAGAAGACGTTGGGCAGCATGTTGAACATATCTTGGAACAGTCTCTTGACAGGTAAAAGCCAATTGTTTGTTGCTTTTCATGGAATTTCTGGTCTCAGAACAATGAAAAACAGATTTTTCCTCTTCTGATGATGTCCGCAGTTACTGTTCTAGTGGCTAACGTTGCTGCCTCTGGATCACGGGCTCCCAATTTCGATTACCGGTTCCCAAGGTTTACTTCCGCCAGTACCTCTCTCCCACATTCCAAACTCGCAGCAGTTGCCCAGCAATGTCACTCCTGGAAGGCGGGATGTTTCAGAGGAAGGCGCTAACTAATGCCTGGCGTGAGGTCAGTCGTTTGACGGCGCGTTTCGGGGCGGGCCCGCCCGTTGCCGGCGCGCCGTAGGGCACGGAAGCTCGCACTGGGGCGTATCGCTTTCCAGTCGGGTGTGCCGCGGCAGTCCTCACAGGGGAAGTGAAGCGTCTCTCATAGCCTCTCCTTCCCAAGTGGCTCTTTCCGCCTTCCCGTGGTGCCAGATGTTAAGCTTGGCGTTCTGCCTTGCGACAAAAGGGAGAGCTGCGACCCAACCCGATGCGAAAGCGAAGGGTGCGTGGCACAGGGGGAGCTGTGTCAAGGGACCGAACACCAGTCCCTTTCTGTTCGCAGGGCACAGACCAGCAGGTGCTCTGCATGCCGGCGACCTCGTTTGTCGGCGTGGGATCACGGCGCGAGTCGGCAAGGGTGCTTCCCCGCGCCCCTGGGTAACCGGGGCGTGTTCTGCCAAACCCAGGAGGTGGAGACATCGCCTGGGCTAGGTTAGATGGGCCCAGACCGCCGAACGACTGGGGGACCGACCCACCACCTGAGTAGGAGTGGGTCCTTGGCCTTCAGGTGGAAGCTCGGGCAAGTAGGCGGCGAAGGGCGAGGGGTGCATCCGCCTCTCCGGAGTGCGGGGTGCAGTTGCCGAGGAGCGTCGTGTGAAATCGTGGACGACGAGGCCATCGATGGGGACCAGTGCGCTGGCGACGGCGCGCTGAACCCTGCAGCTCGAAGAGTTCCCTTGGCCTTGGGGCGAGGCCGGTGGGAGAGCTGCCTCATGTCCCCCCCCCCCCCCCCCCATGCCAGAGGAGCTGGTCCGGGGCAAGAGACGGGCTCCCATCTTTTATCACTCGTTACTCATTATGGCGACAACTGAAGCGAGTGATTCTTGTGCGACCAAACGCGCTTCTATTGCGCCTGATCCCTCTCCCCAGGACGAGATGGGACAGGTAGAAGGTGAATCAGTTACACAAAGACATGGTAGAATCTCACTGCTCTTAGAGCAGAACGTGAAAAATGGGAAAATAAGCCAAGCGGCCTTAACAAGCATTAAAAATGAACTTACTGCATGGGCTATCGCCCATGCAAAATTAGAAGGCAGAGTGGAAGAACTAGATAAAGAAAATAGCAGATTGAGAAACCAACCAACCAAGACTTGGGCGGCGGTGGCTGCGCAGGCGCCAACCAAGCCGCATACAACAAAAGAAAGCATAGACAAAGCAGCCAAAAGAACAGACACTGCGCTCTTTCTCAGGACACTGCCTGGGCAAGACACCAGTGTTAAGAAAATACAAGAGTTGTTCACTAAAACTATAAACCCGGCCAAAGACAAAATCAAAATAAAACGAATTAAACCCTGTAGAAACTCAGTAACAGTAGAAGTAGCCTCAGAAGAAGACAAAGATAAAATATTGAATAATCAAAAATTAAACTCACTAGTCAAGTGCGAACCACCCAAGAAAAGGAATCCCCTTGTAATTCTCTATGACGCACCAACTATTATGACAGATGATGAACTGACGAATACTATAAAAGAGCAGAATTTTGATGACATAAATGAGGAGGAATTCCGAAAGAGTTTTAAATTGAGATTTAAGACGGGGCCTCGGGGGCGTGATGTGGTGCATCACGTAGCTGAGGTCACGGCACCGATGTGGAGAAAAATCACGGCAATGGGCAGATTATACATAGGTTTCCACTCCATCAACGTCAGAGACTACATCGTGGTACCTCGATGCCACAACTGTGGTGACCTGGATCACATCCTAAGGCTGTGTACCAGGGAGTCGGCTTGCACGAAGTGCGGCACAAGTGGACACAACCGCAAAGACTGCAAAGCAGCAGCGGTTTGTGTCCCTTGCAAAAACCGAGGGAAGGAGCCATGCGGAGCGTCGGGACGCAGCTGCCCAACATACAGAATGTTGGAACAACGACTTATCTCGAAAATCGATTATGGCTGATCACAGCCCACCAAATAGGATGCCAAAACATAAATCCCCAAGTAAGAGGAGGCGGGACGCTATGAGGGCAACTAAGTTCAAGAACTTCCTAGTAGCGCTTTCAAGTGCCACTAAGATAGAAATAATAGACAAGGCCATACAAACGGAGCCTTACATGATAGATAAAAATATACAAACAGATCTCCCAGTAATGAACATAGATCCCGCCCCTCGACGATGGGAAACAAAGCCGACAATCCATCCAAAGCGGCAAGAGCATCCTAGGACAGAAATATCTCAGATAAAACCTAGAGAAAAACCCGTCCAAGATAGTGCTGTCACAAGCACAAGCTCGAAGCCCACAATGCAAAACACTCCTGTGGTCAGATTGCCACCCGTGGACCCAGTAAGGGTATATCCCAACATCGAGTACACGATGCAACTGGCCAGACTGGAAGAGCCGATTACCCTGGCCACTGCCTTACGGCATGTGGTCCGTGTAGGACACGAAGAGGGAAGAAAGGTAACCTTCTCGGTAATGGAGGCTGTAGATAGAATACTGCTGAAGTCAGTGAATCTCCCCACTGATTTCGGAGCCCTGCGGGACTTACTGAAAAAAGTTTTTGAGCGACGCGGTGAAAAGTTTGACCTTCAGGACATTTACGTACAGGCCGTACTGGCAAATGGACGAATTGCTTTCGACTGGAGTAAGACCTGGCCAGACGACCATATGCACACATATTTTCCATGACGACAGAAATAACAATTGGACAACTGAACACGCACAACAGTCGACTTGTTATGCAGGAGCTCCGTAAAGAGGTGGAGGAGAGGAGACTAGACGTGCTCTGCCTACAGGAGCCGTACTCCCAAGCTGGAAAAATACCTTTTGCTGCTACAACTTGGCAGATTGTCAGCGGAGATGAGGATCCTAGAGCAGCAATAGTAATAACAAATAAACTCCTGAGGATAACTACGCTTGCACAGTTTGCAACTCGTCACTGCAACGTCGTGGAGCTCCAATCACCAATGGGAGTAATTATACTCATAAACATGTATTTTCAATACGGAGATGAAATAGAAGAACACCTGGAACATCTGGCAAGAGTCACCACGGCGTTGCGGGGACGAAAAATAATAATAACAGCTTACATCAATGCAAAATCCCCCCTATGGTACAGCGGCACCAGAGACGCGAATGGTGACAAAGTAGAGGACTTTCTAATGGCTTCACAGCTCGTGGTGGCCAACAAGCCGGGCAATCCTCCTACCTACACAGCAGGAGGAGGACAAGGCACGAATATAGACGTTACCCTTACGTCACACAACGCAGCCAATCTAATAAAGAATTGGACAGTTATAAGCAATGCCACCACGAGCGACCACAACTTAATAACCTATACCTTAAGTGAAAGAGAGTGCCACTGGGCCATGGGTTGGGAGGTGCAGTATAATTATAACAAAGCAAACTGGGAACTTTTAGCGAGGGAGTGCGACATTCCTGCATTACCAGAAGGTGATGTACACGAAGACATAGACATAGACAAAAGAGCCGAGGAACTGGTGGCCGCAGTACATAGAGTGGTGAGGGCTGCCGTTCCAACCAGGAGGGAGGCCGTGGCGGCCTCGCCAGCACAATGGTCGCCCGAATTAGAGGAGTTACGTCAATCTGTTAGAAGGCTAAGAAGAAACTACCAGCGCAGTGTCGTCTGGCTGGAGAGACAAAGATGGCAGTTACGATACAGGGAGGCAAAGCAAAGTTTTCAGAAGGAATTACGCGAGGTGAGACTACGTAGCTGGGAAAGCTATGTGCTGAACCAGTTGGCCTTAGATCCGTGGGGTCTCCCTTATAAATTGGTACGGGAAAAAATCCGCTCTCCCCTGGAGTTATCAACTGTCAGGCGAGGGGATGGGATGACGGAGTCTTGGCAGGAAACTGCTGAGGTCCTTCCCCAGTCCCTGTTGCCTGACGACAATGCGGATGGGGAAACTGAAAACCAGAAGCAACTGCGTGATGCATATTTAATGGATTACAACAACAACACGGCAGTCTACCCATTCTCGGAAGAGGAGGTGGCTGTGCAAATAAAATCCCTCAAAAGAGGGAAAGCTCCAGGACCAGACGGCATTGTGGCTGAGGTGGTGCAATTTCTGGCACCCCAGTTGGTCGCGCCGCTAACTCACCTCTTCAATGAATGCCTCCGACAAAGAAGGTTTCCCAAGAAGTGGAAAACCGCAAACGTAATTATAATTAAAAAAGGACCAGAGAAAGATCCAACTGAAGTCAAATCTTACAGGCCAATCTGTCTATTAGACCTATTTGGGAAGCTCTTGGAGAAACTGCTGGCTGACAGATTGACGGCTCACCGGATACTGTGGGGGATGAGCAGCAGGCAGTTCGGCTTCAGGCCGGGGCGGTCGGCATCTGATGCCATCGCTCTGGCGGCCGAGGTCTGCGGCTCGACCCCACATAAGTATGTCGTCGGCATCATGGTGGACATCAGTGGCGCCTTTGACAACCTGTGGTGGCCTTCGCTCTTCTCCTGTTTATGGGAGAAAGAGTGTCCAGGGCCGCTATATGGGTGTCTGAGGAGCTATTGTAAGGATAGGGAGGTTTGGCTATCATCCCCTAGCGGGAGAATTGGAAAAATAATCACTAAGGGGTGTCCCCAAGGTTCTGTATTGGGGCCCCTGTTTTGGGACATGCACATGGAACCCTTATTAGACGAACTGCAACAAAGTGAAGAAGTGCTAGAGGTGATAGCCTACGCAGATGACCTCCTCCTGCTTGTCGGTGGTCGTAGCCGAGAGGACATAGAACCGAAAATCGAAAGGGCCATTGACAGACTGCACCAATGGTGCCTCAAAACGAAAATGAAAGTCTCCCCGACTAAGTCTACTTATCTACTACTAAAAGGTCAGCTTATTAGAAATCCCACTGTGAGAATTGATGGCTCACCGGTTCTTCGGCGACGTGAGGCGCGATATTTGGGAGTCATAATTGACGAGAGATGGAACTTTGGAAATCACATAGAAACCGTAACACAGAAAGCCTTATGGTTATTAAATAATCTCATTTCCATTGGACATAAACGATTTCATCTCCCCCCTCATCTCATCAAACTTTATCATATTAGCATCCTGACATCAGTAGTGGGTTACGGCTCGGGAGTCTGGGCGCACAGGCTCACGCGGGTCGTGCCCGCCATGATAGTGAGAAGAGTCCAGAGAAATATGATATTAAGATCAGTAGGAGCCTACAGGACATCACCAGGGGGAGCTCTGTTAGTTATAATGGGGCTCTGCCCGTTAGATATTAAAATAAGAGAACAAGCTGCATGGTATTGGGCGAAAGAAGGAGATGGGGGAAAAATAACAGATATCATGGGTGTGAGAGTAGAGGATGAGAGGGAGATAAGAAACAGAGGGGAGGAACTGTGGCAGAGGAATTGGGAGGAAGATGAAACGGGGAGAAGAACATTCCAGTTCCTACCGAATGTTAAAGAACGCGGGACCATGAATTATTTTGAACCCACACGAGGACTCATCCACTTTCTCACTGGTCATGGACCCTATCCGACATACTTATGTCGGTTTGGGAAAAGGGCAACCCCCGAGTGTGACTGTGGCGCGGCGGAAGGAACTCCCGAACATGTGGTTTTCGAGTGCCCTCTCTTCAACGACGTGGCGACAACATATAGAGACAGACTTCCACACAACGAGACATACGACCTTCTAAGACAGGAAGACACTTTTCATAACTTGAATGCTCTGGCAGAAGAGGTATCACGGAAAGTTCTAATAGAGTACCTAAGGGATCAAGAGTAAATACCAAATTCTCAACCAACCAACCGATTAAGACCTGATCCCAATCCCATACCGCCTGTGCGTGGAATGGCCGACTTCCATCAGTTGGAAACCGCCACGTACGGGATTAGGGGGATGGGATCAATCACACCGACTATGACAAAGCACCAACTATGACGTAGGTTAAGTTAGTAGAGTAGGACTTAGATTAGAATACTAACATAGGAAACTGCAGCGATTACTAACCTTGGCCGGCCCAGTGCCAGGGGCACGCTCCTCGGGGTTAGCTCGGGGAGCCTGGCCATTCCAAGTAGGTTTGTACTTACTGGCACACCTGTGACGCTGCAGTTAGTAGTCATTCTTAGTTTAGAAGTAGGTAAAATTAACTGTCCATTGCTACCGTAGGAAATTAACACTAGATTAGGAACTTAACAAGTAGTAGTTCACTAATACAAATTGTAGGTAAATTAAAGTGTCCATAGTTACTGTAGGAATTCAACACTAGCTTAGGAACTTACATGTAGCTCACTAACACAAATTGTAATATTAGCTGCAAAAATATTCTTCAGATTCTTGTAACAATTATGGCCCACTAATCATATCAGGAGGTGGGCTAAATATGTATAATTAATATTGTTGTTAATAAAGAATTTTTTTTTAACTAATGCCTAGAGACTGACAGCAATAACAAACAGATGCCTCAAAAGCTATGTAATTGCAACAAAGTCGCGAAAATGTGTAATAGATAACATTGTGTAGAAAGCAAAAGTTCAAAATTTCATCTTTACAAAATATTAATTGGGACAGAACGCACATACGAACAGAGACATTGAATTGAGGATTAATAAAGGAAAATAAATGTATCACGAAAATGTTATGAAGGAGTATGAAAGACAGTAAAACATTTAAAGTAACAAGCAATAGAGATGAATTGTTACAGCGTAGAAAAGGCCACGCACGTAATTGTTTTTTGCGGGCTCTTGGTGTTAGGTTCCTATTTGACCTAAGAACACAAGGTAGAAATATTTTTCTTTAGCCCGGACCTGCGGCCATTTTTATAGACGTTCTGACATCGGTTTTGCTGTGGCTTTTTTGCGGTATAACAAGCAACGCTCGATAGACGACCCGGAGCTGGCGCTCAGAACAAATGGATGAATCGATTAATTCAATTCGCAAAAGACTGTAATTGCGCTGAAATTAATGCTCAGTTAATGATACCATTTGTATGTGAACCATTCGGATTTCATGAGAAAAACCAGTCGCCCTTGAATAACTGCTGACTGTAGTGAGACTGATGGTTCAAATTTGGTCCACTCGTGTGTCAGACCTTCGTCCATGATAAGTTTCAACAGTTTCAAAACAATCTTGCTTCGTTTGGATTTTACGTACAAGAAACACCTTTTCCTGTGAGGTTTCTGAACCGCGTCACTTCTATACTTGAAACTGATACAAAACGGCTCAAACACTGCTCGAATGTACATAAATAGAGTCAAAACAATTTTGTTTTACTCCAATAATGTTGATCCGTTATCGAGATAAGATGGTTTAGATTCGAGGTTATTGTAGTACATAAAATTAGTACTTACTTGAATCGAATGCGCGTAAACGGTTTCAAGTAAATCAAACAAATACAAAACGCCTTACTCCGGTAAAATTGAAATCTCACTTCCAAAAATTTAGGTACAGTTGGATTTTATGTGCAAAATACACGTTTCTGTGAGCCTTTCTAAGCACGCCACGGCACTTCTATGTTCCCAAATTGCGCGAATCGGTTCAAATGTTGTAAGAAGTTATACAAAATCGTGTAATTAATGGCTATGCTATTGTTTTGTGAAAGCTTTATCCCTTGACACGATATAGCGGTCTAAGTTTGAACACAAATGCAAGTGAAATTCGGTTTTATGTGAATAGCACAAGCTGAGACCGTTTAAGGTGATAATAATAAATTCAGTCCTACTGTAAATGTAAGAAACGTTAGCCAAAATCTTTTATCATTCGTCTGTCACTTGCGCAAAACCATGCGTTTTCACGTGAAATTGTGTTTCGTAGAAATGCATTTCATTTTTAGCTGTGCATTTGGACATAATTAAAATAACGTTTATTATAGTTGGTTATCATTTCCTTGTTAATGCGTTTACATTTTATTCACCAGTGGCTTGTAACTTTCAAAAAATCTTTGTACATCAAAATAAAGCATGTAACAAACATTAATTATGCCCAGCTCTGTATGAAATGATATATTGTTTGCTAGAGCATTTAAAAGTTTGTGGACGACCACTCAGACAGTTAAACTAAACTATGAATTGGTATAAAAATAAGTATCAGGAATGAGGTCACCGTACTTCTAACCAGTAGATAAGGTTTTTCTACAGGATTGAAAAGTTGATAGTATTTTGTCGTGCATAGGATATTTCGCTGTTCGTCTGTTTATTTCAGCCAATCATACTCACTGCTAAGTCGGTGAGGTTGTTGCAACATTTCGTGCCAAAATTAATTGTATGAAATTTTCTGGCGATGGATTTTTAACGTTCAATTTTTCTTATTATTGCAAGATCCTGGCAATCACAGAGTGTCAGATTATTGGTAATTGGGAACTCCAATCTTAGACGTGTTATGGGGCTTATTAGAGACGTGACTGGCAAGGAGGGGAAGAAAGCCAGTGTGCACTACGTATGCATACTGGGCGGAGTCATTTCAGAAATGGATCGAGTCCTTCCGGATGCCGTGAAGAGAGCGGTTAAAGCGAACTGCAGGTGGTGGCTCAAGTCGGTAGCATTGATGTGTGTCGCTTAGGATCGAAAGAAATTCTCTCTGGTTTCGAGCGGCTAACAGAGTGGCAAACGCTGCTAGTCCTGATGGCAAGATGAAAGGAGAGCGCAACGTTTGCAGCATAGTCGACAGGACCGATGGCGGACCTCTGGTAGAGAACCGAGTGGAGGGTCTAAACCAGAGGCTCAGACGGTACTGTGACAGTGTAGGCTGCAGATTCCTCGATTTGCGCCATAGTGTGCTTGGGTTTCGTTTATCGCTCAAAAGGTCAGGAGACCATTACACACATGATGCGGCATTACCGGGTAGGAGGTGCTGTTTGGCGTGGACTGGGCGGTTTTTAGGGTTACAGAGCCTCGGGGAAAGACAAAAAGGGGTTCTCTCTCAAAATGTGCGAGATGAACGTAGGTCTAGGAACCATCGGTTTAACAGTTGTAAATTGTTGTAACTGTGTTGGGAAAGCACTAGAGCTTCAAGTGGTAATAGAAAACACTGATGCTCAAATCGTCATAGGCAATGAAAGCTGGCTGAAGTCAGAGATAAGTTCAGCCGTAATATTTTCAAAGAATCTAACGGTATTCCGAAAGGATAAGGTAAACACAGTCAGCGTTGTCTTGTTTGTTGCTGTTAGAAGTAGTTCATCTTGTAGCGAAATTTAAGTAGGTAGTTCCTGAGAATGGATGGATGTCATTCGTAGCAACTGGAATAAAGTAATAACTGGATCGTTTTATAGACCTCCCGACTGAATTAATACAATTGCTGAAAGGTTCAAAGAAAACTTCAGTCTATTTTTAAACACGTACCCGACTCATACAGTTATAGTTGGTGATTACTTTAATGTACAATGGATACGTTGTGGAAAATACGTGTTTAAATCCGGAGGCATGCATAAAACATTATCCGAAGCTGTGATAAACGCATTCGCTGACAATTATTTCGAGCAGTTAATTCATGAACCCATGCCAATAGTAAACGGATGTGAAAACATTGTTAACCTCTTAGTAACAAATAATCCTGCGCTAATAACGATCATCAAAGCGGATGCAGGGATTACTTTACACAGGGTTGTCGTAGCGAGACTAAACACCTTAACTTAAAAATCCACCAAAAATAAACTAAAAATACCTCTAGTCATGAAAGCTGATAAAAATTCGCTTGACGCATTCCTAAGGAGCAATTTCCACTCATTCCAAAATAACAATACAACTGTAGACCGGTGTTCAAAGAAATATCATCGTCAGCAATTGAGAGATTTATACCAAATAAATTAACAAACGACCAAGCTGATCCCCTTGCTACACAAAAAAGGTCAGAACACTGTTGCAGAAACAATGAAAGAAGCACGCCAGATTTAAACGAACGCGAAGAGTCCAAGATTGGCGGTCTTCTACAGAAGCTCGAAATTTAACGCGAAATTCAGTGCAAAACGCTTGTAACACTTTCCACAACGAATATTCAAGGAGATTCAGGACATATGTAAAGTATGATAGCGGCAAGAGACAATCAGTGCTTTCTCTGCACGATAGCAATGGAAATACCAATTACAGTCTTGCTGAAGCAGAATTAGTAAACACAGCCTTCCTAAATTCTTTCATCAAAGAAGACTAAGCAAGTATTCCAGAATTCGAATCGAGAACAGCTGCCACCAAGAATAACTGACAAATAGCCGGCCGTTGTGACCGAGCGGTTCTGGGCGCTTCAGTCTGGAACCGCGCAACCGCAACGGTCGCAGGTTAGAATCCTGCCTCGGGCATGGATGTGTGTGACGTCCTTAGGTTAGTTGGGTTTAAGTAGTTCTAAGTTCTAGGGGACTGATGACCTCAGAAGTTAAGTCCCATAGTGCTCAGAGCCATTTGAACCATCCTTATCTATGTAAACAGATTTAGGAGGCAATCTGAACAGCCGACTGAGGTTGTTTGCAAATGACGCTGTCATTTATGGACTAATAAAGTCATCAGAAGATCAAAACTAATTGCAAAACGATCAGAAAATGGAAATTGACGCTAAATAATGAAAAGAGTGAGATCACCTAAACGAGTGCTAAAAGGAATCCATGAAACTTCGGTTATACGATAAATCAGTGTCTATTCTAAAGGCAGTATATTCAAGTAAATATCTTTTCATTACAATTACGAACAACTTAAATTCGAAATGACACATAGAACATGTTGTGCGGAATGCAAACCAAAGACTGCCTTTTATTGGCAGAACACTTAGAAAATGTAACGGATCTACTAAAGAGACCGCCTACACCAAGCTTGTCCGTCCTCTTTCGGAGCAGTGGTGCGCGGTCTGGGATCCTTACCACATAGGATTAACGGAGTAAATCGAGAAAGTTCAAAGAAACGCAATTCGTTTTGTATCATCGCGAATTAGGGGAGAGAGTGCCACTGCCATGATAAAGAATTTAGGGTGGACACCATTAAAACAAAGGCGTTCTCCGATGTGGCAGAATCTTCTCAAGGAAATTCAATCATCAACTTTCTGCTCCGAATGCAAAATTATTTATTTGACGTTGACCTATATACGGAGAAACGGTCATTATAATAAAATAAGGGAAACCAGAGCTCGCACGGAAAGGAATATGTGTTCGTTTCCTCCACTCCCTATTCGAGATTGGAATAACTGAGAATTATTATGGAGGCGGTTCCATGCACCCTCTGCTAGGAATTTAAGTGTGATTTGCAGAGTGTCAGTGTATATGTAGATGTAGATGTTATTGCTTTGTTCAAAAAAACAATGAGAAGAACTTTAAGATACGACATAACAGCAACAGCAACATGTATGCTTTTCGGTAATTTATTATTTGTTGCTCGAAACTTTCAGCATTCGTATGATTCATTACAGAGTCACTTTTTTCTTGTTGTGATTGAGATGAAACATTTCATTTACAAGATCATTCGGAAATTTTCTAAATTTTGAAACAACACATACGCTTAGCTGACAAGCAGGTTCCATTTGACCACAGATCTGTACGATTCCCAATAAGTTGGGTATATGTTGGTCAGCCTATCCTAGGGCGTGGTTACCTACATGTCATGATAAATTGTGAAGCTACTTTGACATTTTATAGTGGCCGATTGTAATTTTGTCTGTGAACTGTTTGATAACGTGTTTGGTCACTTGGCTCCTGTTGGCTACTTTGCAGCTACTTTTATGAAGCGGAATGACGTGACGTCTCTTGTAGCTGTTGAAATAGGCGAAAGCCATTTGCCGTCCAGAAAACCTTTGAAAAGTAACCCTTTTTAACAGTAGTATGTGTGAGTGGAGTGATTTACACATTTTCCTAAGCTTCGATGCTGTTACTTCACATGAACCATGTGCACACGTCATTTTTTGTACAGCCATTCTACATTGTTGTTCGCATCCGAAGTTTATCTATATATTACGGTTGTATTGTAAGCTCATCTAGGCAGCATAAACTATTTATATAAATATTATCAAAAACTTCGAACAGTATTTAATGTGTTGTATGTATCCAATTATTGTTTGCTTTTATTTTGTGTAATGTGTTGAGCATTTATCTCTACAACGCATGGACAGCCTCATGCGTGTATGAAGAAGATGTGTAACTACAAAACAAAAAATTAAGAATAAAAAATAAAAATTTGCAGAATTAGAAAAAGCAAATTATAAAACAAAATAGAAAAATCGTAAAAAATAAAACCGTATGAAAAAAGTAAAATCAAAAGCCGTCGTACAAACATGTGACCTTAGAGTGCTGGTCATGCTTGCATGCTCTTAGGACACAGCATGCAATACTGGACAAGTTCAAACATCCCAGTTCGGTAATCGTAGAGGAGAAAGACTAACAGTGCCCAACTCAAAGAACATGGTAGAAAAGACAATACAAAAAAAAAACCTATACCGGTCCGTTCGTCGTCCGAGTCAACAAAAATATACATCGGTTGGCAAGTTGTGCCGGTCTAATGTCAGAATTGAGATACTGTAAAAGTTGGGACACACGAATGAAAAATGCTCTTACTGTGGCATAAAAATGGTGAGTACCTCCTGGGCACAGTTAGGGATGCAGAACAAGGAAAATTATCTGCCAGCTTGAGAGAAATTTAAATGGAAACGTCTTGACATAATCACTCTTTTTTGAGTTAACCCTACATGCTCAGGGCAGTGAGCTATCTGAGCTGCAAGGTGTTGGTACACCAGATCTTGCAAAAGTTCCTCATCCTGTGCCAAAACCCAGAATATTCGTCAGCCATACTAAACAATATATAGTGCGATACGCCTGAAGAGCATACATGTAATCTCTGAGAAAGTTTTTCCTCAGGGACAAAATTCCTGGGGCTGGATTTGCTGCTGTTGGAATGAAGAAACATTTTATTCTTTATTTTTTTGGGTGGGGGAGTTGATTTTTTTCCTCGAAGTGACAATTTCTCCCCAAGCCCACCACCTGTTAATTGTACGGTAAGAGACGTAAGAACAAACTTATGAGCTTATAGGGAGTGGGATGTATCTACAATAGGAAGTGTCCAAGATACGTGTTTGCTTGTACGAGTATTTAGGATGTATGACCGAGTGGGGATGCATGCATCCTAAACTTCAATGACCAGTTGTATCATACCGCACGACAAGGCAAATGCCTTTCTTGTAGACACGATGACATGTTTCGTGTTATATGACATCTTGTACGATGTTTCTTGACTTGACATGATACATTATATTACATGGCAAGTGTACTAATACTAACAAGCAAAAAAATACGAGCATGTCAAGATATTTTGATTTAAATCTCTCTGAATGTGCCAGAAAAGTAGAAAAGTTAGTTCCCTCTTTTTACATCCTTAAGTCTGCACAGGCCTAACTTGCCTTTTTTGTACTATGATAGCATTTTTCATTCTGGCATTGTTATGTAAGATATCGTTCAGTCTTCCAGTCTTCCACCATTCGTTCATGTATAATGTTTATGTAGCCCCTCTCGGATGCAAGCAACTAAAGTCAACATGTAAGAATAACAGGTACACGTATTTTCTTAACCCTTAAACTACTGTTTCATGAATAATGTATGCTGTTACATCATAATATCCCCATTTCTAGTCTGGAACCGCGTGATCGCCACAGACGCAGGTTCAAATCCTGCTTCGGGCATGGATGTTTGTGATGTCCTTAGGTTAGTTAGGTTTAAGTAGTTCTAAGTTCTAGGGGACTGATGACCTCAGAAGTTAAGTCCCATAGTGCTCAGAGCCATTTGAACCATTTGATCCCATTGCTAGTCTATTTTATAATTCACTTGATGGGTTTTGTAGATTTTTAGTTTATAAGTCTACAATCCGGATGACTGAGGGATCTCGCTTTATAATATCAGCCAAAACGATCTTGCAGCGCTGGTAATGCTAAAGACTGAAAGCAAGGGGAAACTAGACACGTAATTCTTCCCGAGGGTACGGAGATTTACTGTATTGTTTAATGATAATGGCATCCGCTTGGGTAGAAAATTCTGTAAATAAAATAGTCCCCCATTCGGATACTCAGGAGAGGACTACTCAAGAGGATAACGACACCAGGAAATACAAAACTGGCGTTCTACGGATTGGAGAGTGCTATGTCAGATCTCTTAGTAGGGGGAGGTAGATTACAAAAGCTATAAAGGGAAACGTAGCGACTACAGTTAGATATTGTGAGAATAAGTGAAGAGTGTTGACAAGTGGAACAGGACTTTCGGACAATTTAATACAAGATTGTAGATTAAAAATCAAGCAGGGGTAATGCAGGAGTCAGCTTAATAATGAATAAGAAAATAGGAATGCTGGTAGGCAACTGTGAACAGTGTAGTGAAGCATTATTGTAACCATGATATCAAGATAGATACGAAGCCTACACCCACCATAGTAGCACAAATTTATGTTGCACATGGTGAAGAAATCGCAGAAATATACGATGAGATAAAAGAAATTATTCAGATAGATTAGGGAAACGAAAATTTCGTCATTGGAATTCGATAGCAAGAAAAGGAAGAGAACGAAAACTTGTAAGTGAATATGGACTGGGCAAAAGGAACGAAAGAGGAAGCCGCCTGATAGAATTTTTCGCATATCACAATTCATTTATCACCAAGACCTGGTTAGAGAATCGTTAAGAGACCTCGAGACACCAGGAGGTATCAGATTCGTTATACGATAGCAAGACAGAGGTTTAGGAATTAGATATTAAATAACAGCATATTTCCAGGGGCAGGTACGGACTCTGACCACAATTGACTTGTTATTAACTGTTAATTAAAACTGAAGAAGTTGCAAAAAGGTAGGAAATTAAGGAGATGGGACCTGGATTAGGTGAAAGAGCCAAACTGGTACATCTCCCTAATATCGTGAAGGGCCCCCGCGAGCACGCAGAAGTGCCGAAACACGATATGGCATGGACTCGACTGATGTCTAAAGTAGTGCTAGAGGAAAAAGACACCATGAATCCTTCAGGGCTGTCCATAAATCCGTAAGAGTACGAAGGCGTGGAAATCTCTTCTGAACAGCACGTTGAAAGGCATACAAGCTATGCCCAGTAGCGTTTATGTCTGGCGAGTTTGGTGGCCATCGGAAGCGATTCAACTGAGAAGAGAGTTTATGCAGACATCCTGTAGCAATTCTGGGCGTGTGGGGCTTCACATTGCACTGTTTGAATTGCCCACGTCCGTCTGAATGCACAGTGAACATGAGCGGATACAGGTGATCAGACATGATGCATACATACGTGTCACCTGACATAGTCGTATCTAGACATCTCAGGGGTTCCGTATCACTCCAACTGCACTCGTCCACACCATTACAGAGTTTCCACCAGCTTGAACAGTAGCCCATGCAGGGCCCATCGATTCATGAGGTTGTTTCCAAACCCGTACACGTTTATCCGCTCGATACAATTTGAAACAAGTTCCCAGTCATCTACAGTCCAATGTTAGTGTTGATGGGCTCAGGCGAGGCGTAAAGCGTTCTGTCGTGCAGTCTTAAGGATACACGAGTGGCCTTTGGCTCCTGAAAGCCGATATCGATGATGTTTCGTTGAATGGTTCGTACACTGACACTGGCTGATGGCCCAGCATTGAAATCGCCAGCAATTTGCGGAAGGGTTGCACTTCTGTCGCGTTGAACGGTTCTCTTCAGTCGTCGTGGGTCCTGTTCTTGCAGGAACTTTTCCCGGCTGTAGCGATGTCGGAGACTTGATTTTGTACCGTATTCCTGATATTCACGGTACACTCGTGAAATTGCCGTACGGGAAAATCTCCACTTCTTCGCTACCTCGGAGATGCTGCGTCCCATCGCACGTGTTTCGACTGTAACACTACGTTCAAACTCACTTAAATCTTGGTAATCTTTAGAAAAATTATACACGACTGTGCTTAAACTGATACACAATATTTTTTTTTAGCGCAACGCAATCTGACTTTCAAAAATCCCTACAAAAGAATGGTCCTGACTAACATTAACCTATGCGTTTCACAAATCGCTTACCTCACAAAAATCTTGGTTTCTCGAACTACTGCAATACAGCTGGCGCCACTACTGCCAGCTAAATAAAAGATTCAAACTATGGAAGGCACTAACTATTGATAGGGATAGTTAGCAAATGAAAGATATTAATAGAGAACAAACAATGTATTTACCTTAATATCATATATATATATATATATATATATATATATATATATATATATATATATATATATAGCAGTTCATGACAAATTTAAAAACTCCGCCATCTCTCTCCCCACATCCACCACTGCTGGCGGCTCACCTCCAACTGCGCAACGCTACGTGCTGTTCACAGCCAGCTGCCTAACACTACAACGGCGAGTATTACAACAATGCAAAGCAGCCACAGACTGCACACAGCACAGCCAGTGATTTTCATACAGAGGTGGCGTTACCAATAAAAAAACCTAAACAGCCTACTTACATAGCCCCCATGCTCCCCACAAAAAATTTTTACAAATTGTTTTGGGCACTGGCCAATAATGATTTGATAAAATTTTTCACAATTACAATAACAAAGAAATCAAAGGCACACACTTATTGATACAATGTTGGTCAAAAGCTAAAATTTTCTCACACTCCGTAAAGACAGTCCTGATCATTCATCACAGTGTTTTTCTCAAAGTCTGAGCAGTAAAAGAAAATGCACACGGAAGTAGTGGATTTCCGTGCTGTCTTGAAGAAGTAGTGTTGTCCTCCCAACGGAAAGACAGTGTTGACTCTTGACATGCAGACAGGTAATGGGCCGCAACAGAGCAAACCCACAGCAGAGTCAATCGAAGTTGAAGAATATTGGTAGGTAGGTCATCACAGAGCAGATCCGCTGTAGTCCTGCTGGAGTGTATGGTATTGGTGGGTCACCAGAGGTGCAGACCCACTGCAGTCCTTGTAGAAATAATGGTATTTGTGGGCCATCAAAGATGCAGACCCACTGTGGTCCTTGTAGAGATGGCCAGCAGCCATCTGTTGTGACTGTGCAGGTGCACAATCACCATCGAAGAGTCTTGTGGAGAATATAGCAAGTACATAAACCACCACATGTCCACTCACAAAAAATTTGTTTGAAATGTCCTTAGAACCAGCAATGCTGTTAACCAGTCCCTTGCTGAATTATTAACACACGTGCAAACACTATCAGTCCCTACTTCTCACATATTGTGCATATACTATGACCAACAGAAACGTGTGCAGTGAAATGTAACTTACAAGTTACTTAATTTGATGAACTGTGTCAATTACAATTTTATAACATAAGAATACAATTACAAAGGTAAAAAATACATAATTAAAGAACATAACAATACAGATAACATTTGTGGTACAGGCTTTACAAAAGAATCGAACTAACATATACATTAGTGTTACAGGAATTATGACATAAGTAAATACATAAAAGATCAGAATTACTTTCGAAACATCAACTTCACACATGAGCATGAAAACAAAACAGAATAAATAATGTCTAAACATCTTTACAAAGTAAATAACACAGTATTAAAAAAATTCTACAACAGAACAACATCTGCTGAACACATAAAGACAGGAAAAACACAAATATACAAGAGTACACAAACACATAGTGGGATAACACAAGGAAAGGGCAGGGTTTCTTTTACTGCGGTATTTTGCAAACAAAACTTTCTTTACTTCTCGGAGATCTCCCTTCGTTCTTCATTATTTCCAAAACGTCCTATCTATACCTGCTTTCTGTACTTTTTTCGTATGACTTCTCAATGCATTTCATCGCAACTCATTCTCTTATATAGTCTACCCCTGTTAAGCTAACTTAAATCTACTGAGCTCAGATGCTAAACTAAGGGACGAGGCAATGCAGCAGCACAAAACAATTAACACAAACAGCAATGATAAAAAATACAAAAGGCAAGCAAGCAGCATAAATTGCAACTAATATAAGGCAATGAGCAGCAAACATGAAAAATAAATCAGTATTAAACTGGCTTTGCAGAGTAACACAAATTAAAATTCAGTAGCACTATGCCTGGCAAACAGCAGAAGCAGAAGCAATAAATTAAATCTAAACATGACAAAGCTCAAGCAGAAAAAATATTACACTAAAAATGGCCATGTCTAATATCTATGTTGTGGTGTCACCGCCAGACACCACACTTGCTAGGTGGTAGCTTAAATCGGCCGCGGTCCATTTAGTACATGTCGGACCCGCGTGTCGCCACTGTGTGATCGCAGACCGAGCGCCACCACAAAGCAGGTCTCGCGATACGGACGAGCACTTGCCCCAGTTGTACGACGACGTTGCTAGCGACTATACGGACGAAGCCTTCCTCTCATTTGCCGAGAGACAGTTAGAATAGCCTTCTGCTAAGTCCATGGCTACGACCTAGCAAGACGCCATTAGCCTTACATAGTTTGAGAGTTATCGTATAAATGTCTCAAGAAGAACGTTGTAAACCAACAAAGAATAAAGTTAAGTATTCGAGGAGCTGCATACTTTTCATATCAGAATCAAATAGTTGTCCTGTTCCAGACTTCACGCCAGTCGGCGTGTGTGTACGCGTGCCTTTCTTTCGGCTACCAGTCACTGTGGACTGGCTGCCTTAGCAGTCCACATCATATGTCACATCTTAACACTAGAGTGATGCATCACGAGAACTTACTCTAGCAGATAAGTTACCAAATCGTAAAGAAATTATTTATGTAATTCCTGTGAAGGGAAATGTCTATTTATGTGCCCTCGTTTTCTTGGAAGTAGATCATAAATTTTTTATTGACTGGATCTGTAGGCATAAAATAACTATATTAGTACATATATTAAATTTTATTTTAACCAATGCAGCAGTGCAGCTAGAAACTAGATGTTAAACAAAATGAGCAATTATGTATATATAAAGCAACATATGAAACGTCATTCACTAGGCAAATGGCGTCTCCAAAGGCAAAAAACTCTCTCAACTAGAAAGACAATAGATGTAAAATGTTTCTCATCATTTCATTAGGCATTTTAGTAAAAATCACAAATTAAGAGCTCCACTGTGTAATCATATGTTTTCAAGTTCGACCATGTCGTTTTTGCGATGCTTTCTACAAAGGAACGTCAATAGCGAGGATATTGGCCTCCCTTTTTTTTTCTCCACCTGTGCCTCTGAAAGGGGCACACGCTAATGGCTTTTTTTTTCAGGCGACTGTCGTCCAGCTGGGTGCCCACGACGCATTACGTGCAGGTGGTCACTTAACTTTTTTACCGAAATATTTACGACACCAGTTTCTGCTACAGTGACAGTCTCATATGAAAATTTCACAGGTCAAAAATTTACGTTACAAGTGTGTAGAAACAAAATCCTATGAATATAACAGTGTGCAAAAAATTTTCGCCTGCATTGTGATACATTCACGCATTTACACACATTTCATATTTCTAAAGTACGATTCTTGGTTTACGACATTCTTTTCCACAAATCAGAGTCCCTAACCACTACTCAGTATTCCTTACCTCATTATACATATACATATTCCTCGGCACTTCTTCAATATTTCATCTTAAGAAATACGTAGCATAATCAAATTCCTCATATAGCATCAGCTTATTTATCATAAACATACCTCAGCAGCATAATACACATCGTCATCATAAAAATAACATCATAACACCTCAGTCAAATCTCAAAACGTCATAGCTTTTTGCAATAGTTTCAAAACCTAAAAAAAATTCTCTGCTCATGACAGTACTGTCATTTACCTCAAATGTACTTTAAAAATCATGCTCTCTTACCAAATACATCATTCAAAGCTCTCATGGTATCACAATGGGTCCGAGAAAAATATGAACAGTTCACAAAGTACAGACAAAATACAATTTCACAAGTGTGAAGTTACCCAACGGTGTAATTGCGTAAACATGTGTCACTGATGTAGTAAAAAAAGTTTCTTTCTCTGTTAAATGATCAGATAGCTGTGTAATTCTGTGTTAGAGAAATATGGTACCGATGTGTGAAGTTGTATAAGGAAATACCATATTAGCTAGGGCTCCTTGTGCTTGCCAAACACATGATACACAAAGTAAGCGTGTACCCCCCTGAGGGTCAATGTAATTATACCCTCAGGTGTTACAGATTACAGCTATGGAATGAAATGTATCACGGAAAAACTTCGTATCATTGTACTTCAAATATCTTTAAAAATAAATGTTTTAAGTACAAAATTAATCACTCAAATGCGTGCCCTGTAGCGCTAAATGTGCGTCTTGCTGTAAGATAATTCTGTGGAAGTGTTGTAATTATCGTCCTCCGAAAGCTAAGTTCTGCAGAAGTCAATGTACTTACCCCATCATAAATGAAAGTGAAATGCTTTGTGTATAGATATCGTAGTTATTACGTACATTAATGTGATCAAGAAAGTACTATACTGTAAAGTATTGTTGTGCTACGAAAAAGGCCCTCACATTGTAGCTTACTACTAAAACATGTTTTGCTTTCCAGAAGAATTCAGAAAAACTGTGAGGATATAAAACAGATCCACCGCAAAAACAACATTGTAAATTGTCACTCATTAGTAGCGTCGTGATTTAATCGTGTATCTGTCAAAGAAACCAAATGATAAGTCATCATTAATTCCACAGAAAGTACTTTAAATCCAGAATGTATTTTCAAGTAAACCAAAATGTTGCATTAAAATCTCATTAGCAGTACTGGCAAATGTTCTAAGTATGTGAGCCTTATAGTCGTTACGTAATCATGCAACTAACAAGCAAGAATGTACACACACAATAACACTGTGTCGTCTGTTCACAATAACAATGCATTCGCAATTTCTGTTTAAATAAGTTCTCTTGGTTCTTGACTGGATATTAAACTTCAAACATTGTTGCATATTAACAGATTCTAAGTCTGACAAAGCATAGTAGTAATGTAAAGTGAAAAGTTATATGGCAAAGATAATGTTAAAAAGCAGATTATCTTTCAATAAACGGTTTTACATGTGAAATGTGGTGTAAACCTTTACTCTTCCTAGTATGCAGAGTTTCAACTTCAACGCAATTATCATGCGGTATACGTCGGATTCTGTAAGGTCCATTGTAAACTAGAAAGAATTTTTGACTCAAGTAATTCTTCTTATGTGACAATGAATGAGCTTTAATGAGAACTTTCTGACCAATATAAAATTTCTTTGCATTTGCTTCACCGTGTAGTTTTCTCCTTTTGTCTGCTGCAGATTTTATATTTTTAAGAGCCAAATCAATTATGTCTTTGTGTCGAAGTTTACGTGTATTCGGGAAAGGTACAAGCTCTCTGATTCTGTTCTTTGGTTCTTCATTCTTTAGTACTAGAGTATGTGGTAAAGCAGTGGAATCATGAGGCATTTCATTCAGCACGTTTTGAAATAAGTGTAAATATCTGTCCCAATGCTGATGCTTTCTGTGACAATAAAGTCTGCAAAGCTTATTGATTTCTTTCATAATCCGTTCAGAGGGTTTACAATGTGGTGAGTACAATGAAATAAAAACAGGTTTGATTTTATGGTTGCGAAGCATGCGTGACCAAACAGCAGATCTGAATTGCGGTCCGTTATCTGAAATGACTTTACTAACGTGTCCAACTTCACGTAAGAAATTTTTAACAAAGGCGGTGGATACAGACCGTCCAGTGGCTTTACGTAACGGAGTGAAAGAAACAAATTTTGAAGTAAGTTCAACAGCGACTAGAACGTACGAAAATCCATTAGATGTTCTGACAAGCGGTCCCAAGAGATCAACAGCAGCAAATTCTTTTAATTTAGAAGGAATAATAGGAAACAACGGAGCACGATGTGAGACAGTAGATGGTTTCGCCTTTTGACAAAGTTTACAAATAGACAAGACTCTTCGAATTCTCTTTTCCATATTGTTAAAATAACAAGTCGTTCGAAGAATATGATAACATTTTCGTGGACCAAAATGTGCGTAGCTGAAACGAATGTACCAAATGAGCTTATTAACAAAATCGTCTGGAATGCAAAGTACCCATAGCTTGTCATCAACAGTGCAGCGTTTGAAGAGTATGTTGTTTCTAACCAGGTAATAATGCCGAATCTGTGTGTGTCTTTTCATACCATTTGCTCTTGATGTCTTTCCAAATCGGATCTTTATCTTGTTCATGAGCAATGTCCTTTAAAGATGTGGTGATGAAGTTTTCAAAGGCGACTTTCTGAATGTAAAGAATACTGAAATTTTTCTCGAGGTTGCCTTCTGTGTTACTTTTCTCAAGCCCAATTGGTGCGCGTGACAGTGCGTCCGCACCAATGTTCTCCTTGCCGGGAATGTAGACTATTGTGAAGCGGAATTCTTGCAGAAACGTTTTAACCTGTCATGATTTAATTTTGAGGACATAAGAAATTGTAATGCACGATGATCACTGTATAGTTTTACGTGCTTACCAGAAAGAAAGAAACGGAATTTGTTAAATGCCCAAACGATAGCTAAAGCTTCAAATTCAGTAACGGAATAATTTTTTTCAGATTTTGTTAGCACTCGGCTAGCAAAAGCAATGGTTTACTGAATAGTAGTGTCATTTTCTGTGGCTTCTTGAAATAAATGGGCACCAAGACCGACTTTAGAAGAATCCGTGCTAAGGCAGAAATCTTGTGACAGATCTGGATGTGCTAGTATTGGCGCGTTAAGTAGCGATTCTTTCAAAGAATTGAATTCCAACTGTGCTTGTTCGTCCCAGTTCCAAATAGTATTTTTTCCAGTGAGAGAACAAAGTTTTGGTGTAACAAGAATTTGCATATTCAGAAAACGACGGTAAAAATTTACGAGACCTAGAAAACTGCGGACTTGTCTTTTTGTGGATGGAACTGGAATGGCTCTGATTGCTTCTAACTTTTCAGGATCCGGCTGAATGCCTTCAGAAGAAATAATATGTCCCAAAAACCTCACCTTTGACCTACCGAATTCAGACTTTTCCAAGTTAACTGTAATTCCAGATTCTGCAAAAGTACGTAACAAACTGTTGAGGATGCGATTATGTTGTTCCCATGAAGCTTCTGCTATTAGAATATCGTCCACATATAAGGTGATGTGACGTTTTAAGAACTCAGGTAATATGGAATTTAGCCCGCGAATGAATGCTGCTGAAGAAATGTTCAAACCAAAAGGAAGTTTCCGAAACTGATAACAAACGCCGAAACAAAGGAAAGCTGTGTATGTTCTACATTCTGGATGAAGTTCGATCTGATAAAAGCTGGATCTGAGATCATTAAAATTTTGAAGAAGTTCTTCCAACGTTTGCGACCTGTCTGTTTCAGGAATAATGATAGTATTGATTTGTCTCGAATCTAAGACAAGCCTGATGGCTTACTGCAGGCTTACTGCAGGCTCAATAATGCCCTCGTCAAGCATAGATTATATTTCTGTTCTAACACGGTCCCTATAATGTGCTGGAATTACATATGGTCTAACGCAAAATTTAGTATGCTCACAAACACGAAATTGGTATTGAAATCCCTTGATTGTTCCTGTTTTGTGAGTAAAAACTGTGGAATGTGCTTGTAAAGTCTCAAAAAGGTCCTGCCTATCAGTGTCATTACAATTCTCAATTGTTTGAATTTTATTCTGAATTAACTCATTAGTATCAAATATTTCGTCGATATCATCCCTGTCAGTACTTGCAGAGTGATTGTTAGTGTCTAGTTCCGTAGAAAATTCCGAACTGTTGTCTAACAGAAGGTAAAGCCGATTAATTTCCTCGTCATAATTTGAGAGCCAATCTTCAAATTTCAAAGCTATTGACTTACCTTCTTTCTCTACACTTATTTCAGCATCGTGAAAGTTTAAGATTGCTTCGTGTTCATTCAAAAAGTCTACTCCCAATATAATTTCCGTCGACAATAATGGAACAATAAGAAAGATCATAGAGAAGCTGTGGCTTTGGCAAAAGAGTACTAAATTGGTTTGTTGGCGTACATCTACAATTTTTCCAAAGATTGCACCTTGTAATTTAATCTTACGTAACGGAAGTGTGGGGCAATCGTTCGATTTGTTACATTTGCTAAAGGCTGTTTCACTAATTACTGAAATGGGACTGCCAGAGTCAAGTACTGCCATAAATTTTACGTCATTTACTGTAATGTGAATCACAGGATATGCAATGTTGTTATGTTTCACGTCGTGTTCCTGGGGTAAGATGTCCCTAATGTCTTCCATTTTTACGTAATTACTAGCTACGGCAGCTGCGTCGTTAGTTTCATACGTACGTTTTGTGGCTGCCAGCGGTATGAGTCATTGCCTATTGTCTCTTTGTTGGCACGCGTCGTTATTAGGGTTTGGAGACCTAACTTCTACAAATTCACCTTGATGAGAGGGCCCTGCTCTGAATCCCGCCAGTTCTGATGCAATTCAGGTCTGTCGTTACGATCATATCGTCTGTCGTCATGTCGATAGATGCCATAGTTTCTTTCTTGTGGGTCACGTGGTGGAGAATTTCTCCCTGAATCATAACTGCGCGCTGGACCGTTGCGTCTAAAGTTATTCTGTCTCCCTAGATAATAATTATTTTGGTTCCCAAATTGTCTGTTTCTCTGATTGTCTCTGTGATAGTCATTACCGCGGAGAGGTGATCTATCCCTGTAATTATTACTACTCTGCCAACGTTTGTCATACGGGTGGTGTCTGTTTTGGTCACGATCTACGTTGAAAGAATAGACCTGAAGTGTCCAGTTATTGTTTCTGTCATCACGGAATTGTGACGGATGTGACCTGTAGTGACTGTTTTTCTGATTTCGCATCCTGCGACTGTCTGTGTCAATTTCTAATTCTTGTAAGAGTCCCTGAAAAGCTTCAATGTCGTCTTTGCAACGTCCTGCTAAAATAATATGTCGTAAATGTTCAGGCCGTTTGATTAGGCAAATACGGATGAGTTCTGAGGGACTGTATGGGTTTGACAGGTACTGATTCTTGTGCAACATGTCTTCAAAATATTTCACAAGACTGGAAAATTCAGATTTTTCGAAATGTTTCATCATTATGATGCTATGTTTTACTCGGTCTTGTGTAGCTTGAGACCAATATGCTGAGAGGAAGGCATGATAAAAATCTCCTTCATTGTGACAATCGTGAATGACCGATCGCATTCTTACAACTGGTTCATTCTCCAAGTAGCCACACATAAATTCTAACCTGTGCTCCAATGACCAGTTGGGAGGAAAACAGTGAGAGAATTGATGAAGCCACACTTGTGGATGAATGTCGTTGGCAGAATTCCTAAACGTTTTGAATTTACGTGTAGTAATGAACACCTTATAGTCAAAATCATCGTGTCGGCGAGTAGCATATCGGTCATTGTTACGTCGTGTCGGCGGTTCCATCTCAAAATACAATGCGCCTTGCCAATTTCTTTCATAATTTCCGAAGTGTCTTGTGTTATTATTTTGTGGTTGTTCCGTATTTCTATGTCCCTCTTCCCGTGTCGGAGCGCGAGTGTCCTCTGAAATACATAATTCTTGTATTACCTGTGTCAGCTGATCTTGTACTTCCCGGATTTCTCTTTGGTGTTGCGTATTAATTTGATTCAGATTTTGTTTCAGTTTCCTAATTTGTTCGCTCTCTTCTGTGTCATTAAAGACTACCGATTTAGTGCCATTCAGATTATCTTCTACCTTCGTAGATAAATTAGTGAACTGATCCGAAAGTTCGGCTACTTTCTCCGATAGTGTACTTATTTCCTCAGTGTGTTTTTCTGAACCAAGTTTCAGAGTATCTACTGTGTCCTTTAAGTTTTCCTGAGTCTTTGCAAGTTGCGTAACCGAATCGGTAGATGCAACTGAGTCAAATTTAGCTTGCAAGGTCTCATGATTTTCATGAACAATAGTTTGCAGTTCTTTTATGGCTGCTTTGTGATTCTGTAATGCATTTTCATGCCGCGAAAATATAGGTTGAAAATGCTCACAAATTTGAGCTTTTACGTCATTACAGACTTTTTGACATTTCGATTCAATGTTATGTAACTCAGTAGTTAAATCTTCACGTGTTTGTTCAAGAGTTTGTTCCAATGAGTCTAACTTTTGAAGCTGTTGCTGTATTTGTCTCTGATTTTGTTCCATCGTGTCTAACTTTTGAAGATTTTGTTCCATTGTGTCTAACTTTTGAAGATTTTGTCCCATTTGTTTCTGATTTTGTTCAAGCATTGTGTCTAACTTTTGTAGGCTTTGTCCCATTTGTTGCATTAACTGTAATGACAATGCACTGGTGTCTGAAACAAGTTCCACAGTGCTTTTCGGCAGTGAAGTGCACCGGCAACATTTACATTTTGACAAGCAGAAAATGTGTCTTGACTTATTTGCGAAAACGGTGAGGACCCAAAACCTGATTCTACAGTATTTGCAAAATTGTGTCCTGTCATTTCGGATTCCTGAGGCGAGCTGTTGCCGAGCGATCGATCGATAATGCTTCCCTGTTCACTAATTGTTTCACTGCCTACGCCATTGTTTGCCGCCCGCTCCATTTCCCTATGCACAATTACCAAATTACTACTTTGAACATTAGTTAATTCATTACACGGTGGCGCTAACACACTGCTTTCGTCTTCGCTGTCATTTCTCAGTTTACTTTGGAGCCTAGTGTTACGTTTTTCACACGCCATTATTGTCACAATATTTCACACGATAACACAGAAAAGCACAATTTGAAGAGCAAAAATAAGAGAACACATTAACATAGCACTGAAAAAATATCTAGTTAATTGCCCGCGCTGCTGAGAAATCCATGGTGTAAAACTGCATGCATGCTACAACTGTTTTACTGTACCACAACGAAAGACTGCAACTACAAAGGAGATCCTCTCTACAATTACGCGCTAGCAATAAACAAAATCTACGCTAATTACACAAACTACAAGGAAAAAATCAGAAAATTCCTGTGAGGTACCCTCGGCTAAAGGTCGACATATGAAACGTCCCCTTAGAAAAATTATACACGACTGTGCTTAAACTGATACACAATATTTTTTTTTAGCGCAACGCAATCTGACTTTCAAAACTCCCTACAAAAGAATGGCCCTGACTAACATTAACCTATGCGTTTCACAAATCGCTTACCTCACAAAAATCTTGGTTACTCGAACTACTGCAATACAGCTGGCGCCACTACTGCCAGCTAAGTAAAAGATTCAAACTATGGAAGGCACTAACTATTGATAGGGATAGTTAGCAAGTGGAAGATATTAATAGAGAACAAACAATGTATTTACCTTAATATCATATATATATATATATATATATATATATATATATATATAGCAGTTCATGACAAATTTAAAAACTCCGCCATCTCTCTCCCCACATCCACCACTGCTGGCGGCTCACCTCCAACTGCGCAACGCTACGTGCTGTTCACAGCCAGCTGCCTAACACTACAATGGCGAGTATTACAACAATGCAAAGCAGCCACAGACTGCACACAGCACAGCCAGTGATTTTCATACAGAGGTGGCGTTACCAATAAAAAAACCTAAACAGCCTACTTACACATTTTGTTTTTGAATATAAACTTTATTGTCAATACAATTTGAAAGGAACATATACTACAATGAAGGGCCGTCCATGGAGATTTGTTCTAACTCAGCACATCCTCAATTTGTCCACCATTTCATTTCCTAACTTCCTTCAAACGAACACTGAAGTTAGTGATTACCCTGTGGCACATATCTTCCGTAATTTCACTGCCAGCTTGAAGAATAAGTCTTCTGAGCTCCATTAACTCAAGTGGACGTTTCGGGAAAAATTTTTCCTTTAGGTACCCCCAAAGAAAAAAGTCACATGGATAGAGGTCTGGACTGGGGCGGGGGGGGGGGGGGGGGGGGGGCAATTTTGTCCGTAATTGAAGCGACCTGGAAAACTGTGTGAAATAATCCGCATGTCGAAATGCTCGTGTAAAAACTCCAACACAGTGTTTGCAGTATGTGGTCTTGCTCCATCTTGCATGAACCACTGCATGTTGAAGGGCAAGGCAGCAGCAAGAAGCTGTGGAATGAAGCTATTGCGAAGCATTCCTCAATAATGCTCGCTGTTCACAGTTTCTTCAAAGAAAAAGGGTCCTATAAGTTCGTGACTGGAAATTGCTGCCCACGCTGTTACCCTCGGAGCATAATGTTGTTCATGAAGCACTTGTGGATTTTCGGTGGCCCAAAAGCGAACATTTTGTTTGTTAACCACACCGTCTAAATAAAAATGCGCCTCGTCTGAAAACCAAACGTTGTTGAGAGTTTCTTCCCTATCCTCCGCCCACTGAGCAAACAGTAGTCTCTGCTGCTTGTGTTCTTCAGTGAGCTTCTGTGCACAGGTCATCTTGTATGGGTAGATATGGAGGTCACTTTTAAGAATGCGTTGACCGGAACGTCTGGATATTCCCAGTTGCACTGCTGCCTTTCTACACAATTTCCCGGGACTTCTCTGCCGAGGTCGCATCGCTTCCAATACTGTTCCTCCCAGTACAAATTTATCGTACAACCTGTGGATGGTCTTCTTGCAAGGGACCCATCGTGTGTTAAACTGTTCTGGAAAACGCCTCTGAGTTACAACAAGGCTTCTCGTTTCATGAGAAAGTAACAAAATTGCCGATCGTTGCTGTGTCGTCAGTCTTCCATTGTCAGCCATCGCTGCTTACAAGTCTCCTAGCGGCAGTATAGTGAATTACACGTCATTTCGTAGCTCATTTGCTTTTCCTAGCTCTGCTGGTACTGCTGCAGAGATCCCAGCATGATATCTAATGTGCGTCGTAAATTGTGAAAGAAACAATTGGTAACACATTTCGTGCGCCACCCTGTTATAGCAGTAACCGATCTAACAACTACGCCAGACTCTTTTTGTTTTATACAGTTTAGTCTGCTGTTTACGTATCTCTATGTTTGAGTACGCATGCCTATACCAGTTTCTTTAACGCTTCAGCGTAGAACTTCATTGATGAAAGGAGAAAATATAAAAATGCAGTAAATGTAATAGGACGAACCCAATAAAAATGTCTAAAAAATGAGATTGATAACAAGTACAAGATTGTTAAGCAGAAATGGATAAACGGTAAATGTAAAGTTTCAGAAGCGTATTTCAATATAGGAAAGATAGATATCTCCTACAGGAATATTACAGGGCCCTTTGGAGAAAAGAGAAGCAGTTGTATAAACATCAAGAGCGCAGACTCAAAATCGGTCCTAAGCAAAGATGAGAAAGCTGAAATGTGGAAGGAATATAAAGAGGGTCCGTACAAGGGAGATGAACTTGAAGGCAGTATTACAGAACAGAAGAGTACTTAGATGAAGATGAGATAGAAGAAAGGAATATGAGAGACCACTGAAAGGCTTGAGTGGAAACAAAGCCTAGGGGGTAGACGACATTCTGCCAGAACAACTAATAACCTTGGGAGAACATCTATGACAAAACAGCCCGCCCCCCTCTGTTGTGCAAAATATATGAGACAGGTGAAGTGCTCTCAGAATTCAAGAAGAATATAATAACTCCAATTTCAAAGAAAGCAGGAGCTAACAGATTTGGATATTACAGAGCTATCAATTTATTAAGTTATAGTTGCAAAATACAAACACGAATTCGTTATAGAAGAATGGAAAAACCGGTAGAAGCCGACCTCGGGGAGGACAGATTTGGATTCTCTCCCAGAAGACAAGGTAAGGGAAGACAAACCTATGATTATAGCGTTTGTAGACTTAGAGAATGCTTTTGGCAACGCTGATTGGAATACTGTGTTTGAGATTCTGAAGGTGGCAGGGTAAAATACGTGAAGCCAAAGTCTATTTACAACTTGAACAGAAACCAGATAACTGTTATGGGTTGATGGGTATGAAAGGGAAACAGTGACTGATAAGACAGTGGAGTGGTTTGTAGCCTACTCTCAATGATATTCAATCTGTACAATGAACAAACGGTGAAGAAAACCAAAGAAAACTTTTTAGTAGGAATTAAAGATCAGAGATAAGAAATAAAAACTTTTATGTTATCCTATGGCACTGTAACTCTGTCAGAGACAGCAAAAGACTTGGAAGAGCAGTTGAATGGAATGGTCAGTGTCTTGATATAAGAAGAACATCAAGAGCAGCAAAACGAGGATAATCGAATGAACTCGAACTAAATCAGATGATGATGAGGGAATTAGGTTAGGAAAAGAGACACTTAATGTAAGAGATGTGTTTCCCTATTTGGGCACCAAAATATCTAATGATGGCCGCAGTTGAGAGGATATAAAATGCAGACTGGCAATGACAAGAAAATAGTTTCGAAGGAAGAGAAATTGGTGAATATCGAATACAGATATAAGTGTCAGGAAGTATTTCCTGAAAGTATTTGTATGGAGTGTAACTAGGTATGGAAGTGAAACATGGGTGATAAACACTTTAAACAAGAAGACAACAGAAGTTTTTGAAGTTTGGTGCTACAGAAGAATGTTGAGGATTAGACGGGTAGATGACATACCTAATGAGGAAGCATTGAACATAACTGGGGAGAAAAGTAATTTGTGGCACAACCTGACTAATAGAAGGAATCTGTCGATAGGACACATTCTGAGACGTCAAGGGATCGCCAATTTAGTAGTAGAGGAAAGCGTGGGGGATAAAAATTTCAGAGGCTGACCAAGAAATGAATACTGTAAGCAGATTCAGAGGGATGTACTTTTCAGTGGTTATTCGGAGATAAGAACGTTGCACAGGGTAAAGCACCCCGGAGAGCTGCATAAGACCGGTCATCAAACTGAGGACCACAACAATAACAGCAAGTCTACCTTACATGTTACACTTGTCAGAATAGTTTAATTATCTGAAACAATTACATATTTTTCTAACAAATAAACAGAAAAAAGAGTTGTTTCGGGCGACATTTGCCACTCTCAGATCATAAAATACAAAAGGTGCTTCAGTCCCACCACTGACAACGTGGTTTGCGCAGCGGTGGGATGGAACCACTGCCTGTGTTTTATGATCTGAGGATGGTCGATGTCGGCCGAAACACGTCATTTGGTAGGAATAAATTTAATTATGCTAGTTAGTTAAAGTATTCTAAAAGTAAGTAATCACTTGATCCTATATCGATAGTTTGTCAACCTTCCCTTTGTTCGTACAATGTTAAGGACTAAATGAAGATAATGTAAGACTCATCTCAGCTTTCCCAGCTGTTAATTCCAGTTTCCTTTGCTTACCAACTATCCCATATTTTCATAAGCCTTTAGTTAGACGGAATTTCGTGCATCAATTATCTGTTGTAAGTTTCATTGCTAACAGAAAATGTAAGCAAGAGAGCATATGAGATAAACTTGCTCTCCCATTTACGATGTGTTACAAGATCTACCAACAAACGGTCTGAAATCACGCATGCCACCCCGGTTAATTCAGAAAGTATCAGTTCTTACGACTTCCATGTGAGGACGACGCTGCATGAACATCCGGCCAACAATGCTCACCTGGTTCAAGAAGAAGGTTTAAAAATTCCAAATACTATGTTAAATATGGCCCAAGATTAGGACAGGTCAAGGGAGATTTAGTTATACCTTCAAGAAGTGGTCTCTCCGTTTGTTTCTGACTGCAACTTCGTAGCAGAGGAGCAAACTATAGAACACCTTTTTAAGCAGTGCATTCTACAGTGATCTGAGGACCCTACACCAAGTGACTATGGGTGCTCTGGACTAGTCGCTGAGTGTCATCGTTTCCGTTTGGTTGTATACACAGGGTGTTCGAAAATTCACGTTGCAGGTTGCCAGTACTTCTTATGCAGGAGAGTGGACAGGTAACATTTTCATCCAGAATCTATGTCTGAAAATGTACCGTTCCCGTGCCAAAACCATTTGAAAACATATTGGTGACGCGGACACTTTTACAAGTGACTGATTAGTCGTGACCCAGCACATCACTTGTTTTACAACACCACAGTCATGCCTGCTGGCGGTGATGGTACCAATTCTCTAAGCCGTTGCGTAGTTGTAAGTAAAAGGGTATGCGATAGAGTCGGACGTTGTGCAAAAAATCGTGATAAAACAGAAGGGCAGCTCTTCCATTACTATTCAGAAGCATGATGTCTATGTATTCTGCAGACGTGTACTCAAGCATGTTGCTCTAACACTCAGAGACATGTGAATGAGGCTCGATCAGGTCTGGGAGGTAAGACAGGCGTCAAATGACTTCAGTCGATCCTACGTAAGTACCCCCCACCATGATACCCTATTGCATACCTACCTAGCAAACATGTTCTTAAACGGCTGTAGCACGGACACGGTACGCTTCCGGAAACTAGCTCCTATTCAGAATACGAGTTTGTACTCACTCCCCTCTACAAGTCCTAGAACTTGTAACGGCTATTTTCGAACACGATATATCCATATATGCAGGGTGTTTGTTTTAACTTGAGACAACTAAATATCTCGTAAAACACGCATCATACGGAAAAAATTTCTACGTGAAAATGTAATATTAGTAAAGGGGACATTTGTCTGTGCTAAAACTAGCTACTCCTAACCACCTCTCGTGTTTGTGAGGAATCTAGTTTATACTTTCAAATGAGAAGCCCCCTCACCCATTTTTATTTCCTATTCGGATTCTAAACCAAAAAATACTTGCGGTTTTTTTAAGCCATTGTTTCCCATTCGTGATAGACGGCGCTGTAATCGACAAATATAAAGTGTGCTTTTTTGCTATTACTTGGTCATACATTTCATTTAAGGTGTAAATGAAAACCTTTGTGTTCTAACAGTTCGTATTTACGTTCGAAATTTACTCTTGTGTTCCATGTTTGTTTGTGCAGTACAATACGGTTAGCCGTTTCAAAGTCTGCCTAGAAGCTAAGTTTAGCATGATCGCGGAACAAAGAAGTCAATGTAATAGTTCTCTGTTCCCATCGGAATGCTTGATTTCGGTGAATCCCCATGCCTCTTACCATTGGGTTGCCTCATTTCGTTGAGTATCCATGGCACATGAGCCTGTCAAGTTCACTTCATGGACATTTTACGTTATTTCAGAGGATGTGGTTCGTATTCCATCGATAGCAGTACAGCTGCCAGTGCAAAGTTACGGGGATTGGATGGAAACACACCGGTATCAGTCACTCTGGCGGTGGGGTTCGCAGGCGCTCTCCCAAATCAATCATTCCGATGGTATCGGGACTCACCAAAACCAACCCTACAGGAACATAAAACTACGTCACCATACAGGTAGCTTATCTGCCAGAATTGTCAAAGCCTAACCATTCTATTTATGCTGTACAATCACATATGCAACTCTCAAGTAACATTGAACATAAGCATCAACCAACAGAACATACAGGTTTACATTTACATCGTAAACGAAATGTAGAATCCAATGCATCGGTTCCTAATTGCAAAAACAGGCACACATGATATTTTTCGATTACGGTGCCATCTACCACGAATGGGAAACAATCCCTTCAGTAAACCGTGCGTATTTTTTGGCGTAGAATCCGAATGTGCTAAAAAATGGGATATCCCATTTTAAAATGATGAAGTTGACCCCTTCCACGTAGGAAGAATGATTAGGAGAAAGCCAATTGCCGCAGAGATAGACGTCAACATTACAAATAGAAACTTTTAACCTAGAACACATTTTTCGTTCGATGAGTCGTTTCCAAGATACTTTGTTTTCTCAAGTTAAATAAAAACGGAAAAAATGGCAATACCAAGAAGAAATTTGCGACATAAACGAAAGTTAGTAGGCGTGTTTCGACAGCTGAAAGATTATATTTATTCTAAATTTCGCGCCAGTCGCTTAGGCGTGGCGCTACTAACGCCACTGTAAGGATGCAAATCAGTTCTAGCTGCTGGTAAACCTTTCGGGACGTGGGGTTTCGTCCAGGACTGCGTTTGGTTTGCTCAGGTTTGTTTTGAATACACGCTGTAACGGTCATGGGCGTTAGTTGTCTTTAAGACTGGGCGTGGTGACTCGACGTATATCAGTAATGCCTTTAAGGCGACTAAGATTCCACTGTCATCACTTCATCGTTTTTGAACGAGAGCGTCATGCACAACCAGCGTTAACCGAACTTATATTTACGGATCAAGTGCAACAGACGTGGATCTCAACATCGCAAACCAACAATCGGCACCTGTAAAACACACTGCAGGTACGTTTTCATGCTTATATTCAACATTCTGGAAGGTACACCGGTTATTAATGTAACAGCGTTTCACTTCTGCAGTGGCCTCGGCCATGCGTACATTAACTTATTGTTTTGCGTTGTTAATCACTTACATGCCATATGGCAAATGTATTCCCGAGAACTTTCAGTTCTCTGCTTTAATTACTTTTCGGTGCTGCGATTTTTTCCCTTTACCATATATAGTGTGTGAGTGTGCTACACATATGGTAATGACGCGCCGAGTATCCGCGCGGTCTGAGCACGTCTTGTCACAGTCCGCGCGGCTCCCCCCGTCGGAGGTTCGAGTCCTCCCTGGGGCATGGGCGATGTGTGTCGTCCTTAGCGTGGGTTAGATTAAGTAGTGTGAAAGCTTATGGACCGATGACCTCAGCAGTTTGGTCCCACACTCCTTACCACAAATTTCCAAATTCCACCGTACGGTGAGTGGCGGACGGTAGCCCGCACCACCACTTGTCATTTCCTTTCCTGTTACACTCGTAAATAGAGCGAGTCAAAATTAATGTCTCCATGCGTCCATACGAGCCCTGATTTCTCGTATCTTATTTTAGTGGTCCATAGATGAAATGTATATCACTGGCAGTAGAACCGTTGTGGGATCAGCTTCAGATTCCAGTCTTCTATTTTTCTCAATAACGCTCCTAGAAAAGAACGTCGCCTTCCCTGCAGGGATTCCATTTTAGATTTCCAAAGCATCTCCGTAGCTCCTGCGTGTTGTTCGAACCTACTGGCAACATGGGGCGCAGCCCGCCTCTGAACTGCTTGGATCTCTGACATTAATCCCACATGGCAAGTGTGGTGTCACAGCCAGACACCACGGCCGCGGTCCGTTAGTATACGTCGGACCCGCGTGTCGCCACTATCAGTGATTGCAGACCGAGCGCCGACACACGCCAGATCTAGACAGATTTCCTAGCACTCGCCCCAGTTGTACAGCCTGCTTTGCTAGCGATGGTTCACTGACAAAATACGCTCTCATTTGCCGAGACGATAGATAGCATAGCCTTCAGCTACGTCCTTTGCTACGACCTAGCAAGGCGCCATTATCAGTTGCTATTGATATTGTAAATAATGTACAGACAAGAGCTACGTTCAACATTAATGGATTAAAGTTAAGTATTCCACCATCTACGTCCGTTTTTCTAAGTTCTAATTTCCTTGTCTTGTTCCAGACCTCACGCCAGCCTGCGTGAGCTTAAACGCGTGCCTTTCCTCTTACATTAGTGGGTTGGCCCTCTTGCCAATCCACAACAGCAAGGATCCCAAACAATCGAGCAGTATTGAAGAATAGGTTGCACTAGCGTCCTAAGTGCGGTCTCCTTTAGAGACGAATCACAGTTGCACAAGATTCTTCCAATAAACAGCAGCCGTCCGATCACCTTTCCTACCACAATCCGCACATGTTCGTTCCAAGTCATATCGCTTTGTTGCATTACCCCCACACATTTAAACGACGTGACTATGACCTGTGACACTAACAATGCTGTATCCCATCATTAAGGGCTTGTTTTTCATACTCAAGTGCATTGCCTTCGATTGTTCTACGTTTAGACACAAAACGACGTGACTGTGACCTGTGGCACCACCAATGCTGTATCCCATCATTAAGGGTTTGTTTTTCGTACTCAAGTGCATTGCCTTCGATTGTTCTACGTTTAGACACAGCTACTATTCATCACACCAACCAGAAAATTTTTTTAAGCCGTCTTGTATCCTCCTACAGTCACTCAATTCTGACGCCTTCCGTACACCACAGCATTATCAGCAAACTACCGTAGAATGCTACCCACCCTCTCCGCCATACCATTTATGTATACAGAAAATATAGCGACCCTATCACACTTCCCTGGGGTACTTCCGACGACACCGTTGTCTCTGAGTTGCTATAATGACACCTTGATTATTAACTCCTACCTCTGTATTGACGCTTACGATAAGGTCCGGCCTCTTTGTAGCTACGATGTCTAACAAATTTCAACTGCGTGTGGTCTATCAAACTAACTGCTCAAGATTGATTTCAGCATACGTGATCAAAAGTACTTCGCAAGACTGTCTGTCTGTACCCCATGCAAAGAACCTATAGACGTTTCAGCGTGCACTCGATAGGTAAAGGTATTGCGTGGTCTGGGTATTTACGTCCAACTGGCCGTAGACGTTCTTTGAATGACTCTAGAACTATCTCAGCGGAATCGGATGGCCGGTGAAACATGTAACAAATAACATGGTTTCACCTCGACCACTAATACGCGGCCACATAACGTTACTGTCACACAAAACTTTGACCTCAGTAGAGACAATATTTTCGTGAACTGCATTAAAAACTCCTATGGCGTATAATCCACGTTTCTGATATATGTAACATTATTAGCTAAATTTCTCAGATTCTTCCACTTCAGGTCTCAGCCAAATTTTTCCTATGCATTGTTACTTCTTTACTGCATCCCTCGCTCCCTCACACTGACGAATTAACACAGAAATTGCGTCGCTATGAAGAAATCTGGGTCTCATGCATTCTCTTTCTGGACCGAGTAGCTTTTCTACGCCAGTGACTCGATTTACTTTTGGGAGTCGAGTATCTTTTTTCCGATGCCTTATTCCTTCTTTACTGCACCCCTCGCTCCCTCACATTGCCGAAATAACACAGAAATTGCGTCGCTGTGATATACTCTGGGTTCCATGCCTTCTCCTTCTGAATCGAATAACCTTTCTACGGCAACGACAGGATTTTCTTTTGGGAGTTGATTTTCTCTTTTCGATGCATTATACCATCCTTAATGCATCCCTCGCTCCCTCAAATTGACGAATTAACACAGAAATTTCGCCGCTTTGAAATTGTGTTCCATGCCATCTCCTTCTGAATCGAGTGACGTTTCTACTGCAAGGACAGGATTTCCTTTTGGGAGTCGAGTATCTCTTTTCCGATGCATTGTTCCTTCTTTACAGCATCCCTCGCTCCCTAACATTGACGAATTATCTTAGTAATTGCTTCGCTATGAAATACTCTGGGTTCCATGCCTTCTCCTTCTGAATCGAGTAACGTTTCTACGGCAAGGACAGGATATTCTTTTGGGAGTCGGGTATCTCTTTTCTGATGCATTACTTCTTCTTTACTGCATCCCTCGGTGCCTCACATTGACGAATTAACACAGAAATTGCGTCGCTGTGATATACTCTGGGTTCCAAGCCCTCTCCTCCTGAACCGAATAACGTATCTACGACAACGACAGGATTTTCTTTTGGAAGTTGAGTTTCTCTTTTCGATGCATTATACCTTCCTTATGCATCCCTCGCTCCCTCAAACTAACGAATTTACACAGAAATTTCGCCGCATTGATATTGTGTTAATTGCCTTCTCCTTCTGAATCGAGTAACGTTTCTACGGCAAGTACTGGATTCCCTTTTGGGAGTCGAGTATCACTTTTCCGATGCATTATTCCTTCCTTACTGCAACCCTCGCTCCCACACATTGACGATAACAGGGATATTGCATCGCTATGAAATACTCATTGTTCCATGCCTTGTCCTTCTGAAATGGGTAACGTTTCTACAGTAACGACACGATTATCTTTTGGGAGTCGAGTATCTCTTTTCCAATGCATTATACCACTCATAGTGCATCCCACGCCCCCTCAAATTGACGAATTAACACAGAAATTGCGTCGCTATGAAATGCTCTGGGCGCCATGCCTACTCTTTCTGAATCGAGTAACGTTTCTACGGCATAAACAGGACTTTCTTTTGGGAATCGAGTTTCTCTTTTCGATGCATTATTCCTTCTTTACTGCATTCCTCACTCCCTCACAGTGACGAGTTAACACAGAAATTGCTGCGAAATGATATACTCTGGTTTCCATAACTTCTCGTTCTGAATCGAGTAACCTTTCTGCAGTAACGACAGAGTTTCCTTTTGGGAGTCGAGTATCTCTTTCCCGATGCATTATACCTTCCTTAAAACATCCCTCGCTCCCGCAGATTGACGAATTTACACAGAAATTGCGTCGCTGTGAAGTACTCAGGATTAAATGCCTTCTCCTTCTGCATCAAGTGTCGTTTCTACATCAAAGACAGGATTTTCTTTTGCGAGTCGGGTATCTCTTTTCCGATGCATTATTCCTTCTTTACTGCATCCCTCGCTCCCTCACATTGACGAATAATACAGAAATAGCGTCGCTGTGATATACTCTGATTTCCATGACTTCTCGTTCTGTATCGAGTAACGTTTCAATGGCAACGAAAGGAATTTCTTATCGGAGTCGAGTTTCGCTTTTCTGATTCATTATTCCTTCCTTACTGCATCCCTCACTCCCTCCAATTGACGAATTAACACAGAAATTATGTCGCTATGAAATACTCTGGGTTCCATGCCTACTCCTACTGAATCGAGTAAAGTTTCTACGGCAACTAAAGGATTTTCTTTTGGGAGTCGAGAATCTCTTTTCGATGCAGTATTACTTCCTTACTGTCTCCCTCGCTCCATCACATTGACGTTACATAGAAATTGCGTCGCTATGAAATACTCTTGGTTCCTCGCCTTCTCCTTCTGAATCGAGTAACGTTTCTACGGCAACGAAAGGAATTTTTTTTGGGAGTCGAGTATCTCTTTTCCGATGCATTATACCTTCCTTAATGAATCACTCTCTCAATCAAATTCACGAATTATCACAGAAATTGCGCCGCATTGAATACTCTGTGATCCATGCCTTCTCCTTCTGAATCGAGTAACGTTTCTACGGCAATGACAGGAATTACTTATGGCAGTCGAGTATCTCTTTTCCGATGCATTAATCATTCCCGCTCCCTGACATTGACAAATTAACACAGAAAGTGCGTCGCTATGAAATACTCTGGGTTCCATGCCTTCTCCTTCTCAATCGCGTATCGTCTCTATGGCAAAGAAAAGATTTTCTTTTCGAAGTCGAGTATCTTTTTTCCGATGCATTATTCCTTCTTTACTGCATCGCACAGTCCCTCACATTGACGAAATAACTCAGAAAATGCGTCGCTATGAAATACTCTCGGTTCCATGTCTTCTCCTTCTGATTCGAGTAACGTTTCTACGGCAACGAAAGGATTTTCTTTTGGGAGTCGAGTTTCTCTTTTCCGATGCTTTATTCTTACTTTACTGCATCCCTCGCTCCCTCACATTGACGAATTAACACAGAAATTGCGTCGCAATGATATACTTCTTGTGCGATGGCTTCTCGTTCTGAACCGAGAAACGTTTCTACGGCAACGACAGGATTTTCTATTGGGAGTCGAGTATCTCTTTTCGATGCATTATTCCTTCCTTACTGCATCGCTCGCTCCTTCACATTGACAAATTAACACAGAAATTGCGTCGCTATGAAATACTCTAGGTTCCATGCCTTCCCCTTCTGAATCGAGTAACATATCTACAGCAACGACAGGAATTTCTTTTGGTTGTCGAGTATCTCTTTTACGGTGCATTATACCTTCCTTAATGCATCCCTCGCTCCCTCAAATTGACGAATTGACTCAGATATTGCATCGCAATGAAACACTGAGGGTTCCATGCCTTCTCCTACTGAATCATGTATCGTTTCAACAACAAAGGACGGATTTTCTTTTGGTTGTCGAGTATCTCTTTTCCGTTGCATTATACCCTCCTTAATGCATCCCTCGCTCTCTCAGATTGACAAATTACCACAGAAATTGCGTCGCTATGAAGTTATCTGGATTCCATGCCTTCTCCTTCTCAAACAAGTAACTTTTCTACTGCAACGACTGGATTTTCATTTGGGAGTCGAGTATCTCCTTCCCAATGAATTATTCCTTCTTTACTGCTCCCTCGCTACCTGACATTGACGAATTAGCACAGAAATTTCGTCGCTATGAAATACTCAGGTTCCAAGCCCACTACTTCTAAATCGAGTAGGGTTTCTACGGCAACGAAAGGATTTTCTTTTGGGAGTCGAGTTTCTCTTTTCCGATGCTTTATTCTTACTTTACTGCATCCCTCGCTCCCTCACATTGACGAATTAACACAGAAATTGCGTCGCAATGATATACTTCTTGTGCGATGGCTTCTCGTTCTGAACCGAGAAACGTTTCTACGGCAACGACAGGATTTTCTATTGGGAGTCGAGTATCTCTTTTCGATGCATTATTCCTTCCTTACTGCATCCCACGCTAACTCACATTGACGAATTAACACAGAAATAGCGTCCCTATTAAACACCCTGTGTTCCATGATTTCTCCTTCTGAATCGAGTAACATTTCTACTTCAACGAAAGGATTTTCTTTTGGGAGACGAGTATCTTTTTTCCCATGCATTATTCGTTCTTTACTGCATCCATCACACCCTCACATTGACGAAATAACATAGGACTTGCGTCGCTATAATATACTCTGGGTTTAATGCCTGCTCTTTCTGAATCTAGTAACGTTTCTACGACAACGAAAGGATTTTCTTTTGGGAGTCGAGTTTCTCTTTTCTGATGCATTATTCATACTTTTCTGCATCCCTTGCTCCCTCACTTTGGCAAATTAACACAGAAATTGCGTCTCAATGATATACTCTGTGTTCCATGCCTTCTCGTTCTGAATCGAGAAACGTTTCTACGGCAACGACAGGATTTTCTTGAGTGCGTCGAGATACTCTTTTCGATGCATTATTCCTTCGTTACTGCATCCCTCGCTCCCTCACACTGAGGAATTAACACAGAAATTGCGTCGCTATGAAATACACTGTGTTCCATGCCTTTTCCTTCAGAATCGAGTAACGTTTCTACGGCAACAAAAGGATTTTCTTTTGGGAGCCGAGTTTATCTTTTCCGAAGCATTATTCTTTCTGTACTGCATCCCACGCTCCCTCACATTGACTAATTATCACAGAACTAGCGTCGCTATGAAATACTCTGGGATCCATGCCTTCTCCTTCTGAATCGAGTAACGTTTCTACCGCAACATCAGGAATTTTTTTTTGGGAGAAGAGTATCTCTTTTCCGATGCATTATACCTTCCTTAATGGATCACTCTCTCCCCCAAATTCACGAATTATCACAGAAATTGCGCCGCTTTGAAATACTCTGTGATCCATGCCTTCTCCTTCTGAACTGAGTAACGTTTCTACGGCAATGACAGGATTTACTTATGGCAGTCGAGTATCTCTTTTTCGATGCACTAATCCTTCCTGACTGCGTCCCTCGCTCCCTGACATTGACGAATTAACACAGATATTGCGTCGCTATGAAATACTCTAGGTTCCATGCCTTCCCCTTCTGAATCGAGTAACATATCTACAGCAACGACAGGAATTTCTTTTGGTTGTCGAGTATCTTTTTTACGATGCATTATACCTTCCTTAATGCATCACTCGCTCCCTCAAATTGACGAATTGACTCAGATATTGCATCGCTATGAAACACTGAGGGTTCCATGCCTTCTCCTACTGAATCATGTATCGTTTCAACAACTAAGGCAGGATTTTCATTTGGGAGTCGAGTATCTCTTTTCCGATGCATTATTCCATTCTTACTGCATACCACGCTCCCTCACACCGACGAATTAACAGTGTTATTGCATCACTATGAAATACTCTGTGTTCCATGCCTTCTTCTTCTGAATCGAGTAACGTTTCTACGACAATGACAGGATTTACTTATGGCAGTCGAGTATCTCTTTTCCATTGCATTATTCCTTCCTTACTGCGTCCCTCGCTCCCTCACATCGACGAATTAACACAGAAATTGCGTCGCTATGAAATACTCTGGGTCCCATGCCTTCTCCTTCTGAATAGAGTAACGTTTATACGACACGGATAGGATTTTCTTTTGGGAGTCGAGTTTCTCTTTTCTGATGCATTATTCTTACTTTACTGCATCCCTTGCTCCCTCACTATGGCGAATTAACACAGAAATTGCGTCGCAATGAAATACTCTGTGTTCCATGCCTTCTCGTTCTGAATCGAGAAACGTTTCTACGGCAACGACAGGATTTTCTTGAGTGCGTCGAGATACTCTTTTCGATGCATTATTCCTTCGTTACAGCATCCCTCGCTCCCTCACACTGAGGAATTAACACAGAAATTGCGTCGCTATGAAATACACTGTGTTCCATGCCTTTTCCTTCAGAATCAAGTCACATTTCTACGGCAACAAAAGGATTTTCTTTTGGGAGTCGAGTTTATCTTTTCCGAAGCATTATTCTTTCTTTACTGCATCCCACGCTCCCTCACATTGACGAATTATCACAGAACTAACATCGCTATGAAATACTCTTGGTTCCATGCCTTCTCCTTCTGAATCGAGTAACGTTTCTACGGCAATGACAGGATTTACTTATGGCAGTCGAGTATCTCTTTTCCGATGCACTAATCCTTCCTGAATGCGTCCCTCGCTCCCTGACATTGACGAATTAACACAGATATTGCGTCGCTACGAAATACTCTGGGTTCCATGCCTTCTCCTTCTGAATCGCGTATCGTCTCTACGGCAAAGAAAAGATTTTCTTTGGCGAGTTGAGTATCTTTTTTGTGATGCATTATTCCTTCTATACTGCATCCCTCACTCCCTCACATTGACGAAATAACTCAGATCTTGCGTCGCTATGAAATACTCTCGGTTCCTTGCCTTATCCTTTTGAATCGAGTAACGTTTCTATGGCAACGAAAGGATTTTCTTTTGGGAGTCGAGTATGTCTTTTCCGATGCATTAATCCCTCTTTTCTGCATCACTCGTTTGGTCACATTGACGAATTAACAGTGATATTGCATCACTATGAAATACTCTGTGTTCCATGCCCTCTCCTTCTGAATCGAATAACGTTTCTACGGCAGTGACAGGATTTACAATGGCAGTCGAGTATCACTTTTCCGTCGCAGAATTCCTTCCTTACTGCGTACCTCGCTCCCTCACTTTGACGAATTAACACAAAAATTGCGTCGCTATGATATACTCTGGGTTCCATGCCTTCTCCTTCTGAATCGAGTATCGTTTCTACGGCAATGACAGGATTTACTTATGGCAGTCGAGTATCTCTTTTCCGTTGCATTATTGCTTCCTTACTGCGTCCCTCGCTCCCTTACATCGACAAATTAACAGAGAAATTGCGTCGCTATGGAATACTCTGGGTCCCATGACTTTTCCTTCTGAATCGAGTATCGTCTCTACGGCAAGGACAGGATTTTCTTTTGGGAGTCCTATATCTCTTTTCCGATGCATTATTCCTTCCTTACTGCATCCCTCGCTCCCTCACATTGACGAATTATTTCAGAAATTGCGTCGCAAAGAAATACTCTGTGTTCCATGCCTTCTCCTTCCGAATCGAGAAACGTTTCTACAGAAACGACAGGATTTTCATTTGGGAACCGAGTATCTCTTTTCCGTTGCGTTATACCCTCCATAATGCATCCCTCGCTCCCTCAGATTGACGAGTTAACACAGAACTTGCGTCGCTATGAAATACTCTGCGTTCCATGACTTCTCCTTCTGAATCGAGTAACGTTTCTACGGCAACGTATGGATTATCATTTGGGAGTCGAATTTGTCTTTTCCGATGCATTATTCCTTCTTTACTGCATCTCTCACTCCCTCACATTGACGAAATAACTCAGAACTTGCGTCAATATGAAATACTCTGTGTTCCATGCCTTCTCCTTCTGAACCGAGTAACGTTTCTACGGCAGTGACAGGATTTACAATGGCAGTCGAGTATCACTTTTCCGCTGCATAATTCCTTCCTTACTGCGTACCTCGCTCCTTCACAATGACGTATTAACACAGAAATTGCGTCGCTATGAAATACTCTGGGTTCCATGCCTTCTCCTTCTCAATCGAGTAACGTTTCTACGGCAACAGAAGGATTTACTTTAGGGAGTCGAGTTTATGTTTTCCGAAGCATTATTCTTACCTTACTGCATCCCACGCTCCCTCACATTGACGAGTTAACACAGAACTTGCGTCGCTATGAAATACTCTGCGTTCCATGCCTTCTCCTTCTGAATCGAGTAACGTTTCAACGGCAACGTATGGATTATCATTTGGGAGTCGAATTTGTCTTTTCCGATGCATTATTCCTTCTTTACTGCATCTCTCACTCCCTCACATTGACGAAATAACTCAGAACTTGCGTCAATATGAAATACTCTGTGTTCCATGCCTTCTCCTTCTGAACCGAGTAACGTTTCTACGGCAGTGACAGGATTTACAATGGCAGTCGAGTATCACTTTTCCGCTGCATAATTCCTTCCTTACTGCGTACCTCGCTCCTTCACAATGACGTATTAACACAGAAATTGCGTCGCTATGAAATACTCTGGGTTCCATGCCTTCTCCTTCTCAATCGAGTATCGTTTCTACGGCAACGAAAGGATTTTCTTTTGGAGTCGAGTATCTTTTTTCCGATGCATTATTCGTTCTTTATTGCATCCCTCACACCCTCACATTGACGAAATAACGTAGAACTTGGGTCGCTATGAAATACTCTGGGTTTCATGCCTGCTCTTTCTTAATCTAGTAACGTTTTTACGACAACGAAAGGATTTTCTTTTGGGAGTCGAGTTTCTCTTTCCGATGCATTATTCTTACTTTTCAGCATCCCTTGCTCCCTTACTTTGACGAATTAACACAGAAATTGCGTCGCTATGATATACTCAGGGTTCCATGCCTTCTCGTTCTGAATCGAGAAACGTTCCTACGGCAACGACATGATTTTCTTGAGTGCGTCGAGATTCTCTTTCGATGCATTATTCCTTCGTTACTGCATCCCTCGCTCCCTCACACTGAGGAATTAACACAGAAATTGCGTCGCTATGATATACCCTGTGTTCCATTCCTTTTCCTTCAGAATCGAGTAACGTTTCTACTGCAACAAAGGATTTATTTTGGGAGTCGAGTTTATCTTTTCCGAAGCATTATTCTTACTTTACTGGATCCCACGCTACCTCACATTGACGAATTAACACAGAACTTGGGTCGCTATGAAATACTCTGGGTTCCATGCCTTCTCCTTCTGAATCGAGTAACGTTTCTACGGCAATGACAGGATTTACTTATGGCAGTCGAGTATCTCTTTTCCGTTGCATTATTCCTTCCTTACAGCGTCCCTTGCTCCCTCACATCGACAAATTAACACAGAAATTGCGTCGCTATGAAATACTCTGGGTCCCATGACTTTTCCTTCTGAATCGAGTATCGTCTCTACGGCTAAGGACAGGATTTTCTTTTGGGAGTCGAATATCTCTTTTCCGATGCATAATTCCTTCCTTACTGCATCCCTCGCTCCCTCCCATTGACGAATTATCACAGAAATTGCGTCGCTATAAAATACTCTGTGCTCCATGCCTTCTCCTTCAGAATCGAGTAACGTTTCTACGGCAACGTATGGATTATCATTTGGGAGTCGAATTTGTCTTTTCCGATGCATTATTCCTTCTTTACTGCATCTCTCACTCCCTCACATTGACGAAATAACTCAGAACTTGCGTCACTATGAAATACTCTGTGTTCCATGCCTTCTCCTTCTGAACCGAGTAACGTTTCTACGGCAGTGACAGGATTTAGAATGGCAGTCGAGTATCACTTTTCCGCTGCATAATTCCTTCCTTACTGCGTACCTCGCTCCTTCACAATGACGTATTAACACAGAAATTGCGTCGCTATGAAATACTCTGGGTTCCATGCCTTCTCCTTCTCAATCGAGTATCGTTTCTACGGCAACGAAAGGATTTTCTTTTGGAGTCGAGTATCTTTTTTCCGATGCATTATTCGTTCTTTATTGCATCCCTCACACCCTCACATTGACGAAATAACGTAGAACTTGGGTCGCTATGAAATACTCTGGGTTTCATGCCTGCTCTTTCTTAATCTAGTAACGTTTTTACGACAACGAAAGGATTTTCTTTTGGGAGTCGAGTTTCTCTTTCCGATGCATTATTCTTACTTTTCAGCATCCCTTGCTCCCTTACTTTGACGAATTAACACAGAAATTGCGTCGCTATGATATACTCAGGGTTCCATGCCTTCTCGTTCTGAATCGAGAAACGTTCCTACGGCAACGACAGGATTTTCTTGAGTGCGTCGAGATTCTCTTTTCGATGCATTATTCCTTCGTTACTGCATCCCTCGCTCCCTCACACTGAGGAATTAACACAGAAATTGCGTCGCTATGATATACCCTGTGTTCCATTCCTTTTCCTTCAGAATCGAGTAACGTTTCTACTGCAACAAAGGATTTATTTTGGGAGTCGAGTTTATCTTTTCCGAAGCATTATTCTTACTTTACTGGATCCCACGCTACCTCACATTGACGAATTAACACAGAACTTGGGTCGCTATGAAATACTCTGGGTTCCATGCCTTCTCCTTCTGAATCGAGTAACGTTTCTACGGCAATGACAGGATTTACTTATGGCAGTCGAGTATCTCTTTTCCGTTGCAGTATTCCTTCCTTACTGCGTCCCTTGCTCCCTCACATCGACAAATTAACACAGAAATTGCGTCGCTATGAAATACTCTGGGTCCCATGACTTTTCCTTCTGAATCGAGTATCGTCTCTACGGCAAGGACATAATTTTCTTTTGGGAGTCGAATATCTCTTTTCCGATGCATAATTCCTTCCTTACTGCATCCCTCGCTCCCTCACATTGACGAATTATCACAGAAATTGCGTCGCTATAAAATACTCTGTGCTCCATGCCTTCTCCTTCAGAATGGAGAAACAACAGGATTTTCATTTGGGAATCGAGTATCTCTTTACCGATGCATTATACATCTACATCTACATCTATACTCCGCGAGCCACCTTACGGTGTGTGGCGGAGGGTACTTATTGTACCACTATCTGATCCCCCCTTCCCTGTTCCATTCACGAATTGTGCGTGGGAAGAACGACTGCTTGTAAGTCTCCGTATTTGCTCTAATTTCTCGGATCTTTTCGTTGTGATCATTACCCGAGATATATGTGGGCGGTAGTAATATGTTGCCCATCTCTTCCCGGAATGTGCTCTCTCGTAATTTCGATAATAAACCTTTCCGTATTGCGTAACGCCTTTCTTGAAGTGTCCGCCACTGGAGCTTGTTCAGCATCTCCGTAACGCTCTCGCGCTGACTAAATGTCCCCATGACGAATCGCGCTGCTTTTCGCTGGATCATGTCTATCTCTTCTATTAATCCAACCTGGTAAGGGTCCCATACTGATGAGCAATACTCAAGAATCGGACGAACAAGCGTTTTGTAAGCTACTTCTTTCGTCGATGAATCACATTTTCTTAGAATTCTTCCTATGAATCTCAACCTGGCGCCTGCTTTTCCCACTATTTGTTTTATGTGATCATTCCACTTCAGATCGCTCCGGATAGTAACTCCTAAGTATTTTACGGTCGTTACCGCTTCCAATGATTTACCACCTATGGCATAATCGTACTGGAATGGATTTCTGCCCCTATGTATGCGCATTATATTACATTTATCTACGTTTAGGGAAAGCTGCCAGCTTTCGCACCATGCATTAATCCTCTGCAGGTCTTCCTGGAGTACGTACGAGTCTTCTGATGTTGCTACTTTCTTGTAGACAACCGTGTCATCTGCAAATAGCCTCACGGAGCTACCGATGTTGTCAACTAAGTCATTTATGTATATTGTAAACAATAAAGGTCTTATCACGCTTCCTTGCGGTACTCCCGAAATTACCTCTACATCTGCAGATTTTGAACCGTTAAGAATGACATGTTGTGTTCTTTCTTCTAGGAAATCCTGAATCCAATCACAAACCTGGTCCGATATTCCGTAAGCTCGTATTTTTTTCACTAAACGTAAGTGCGGAACCGTATCAAATGCCTTCCTGAAGTCCAGGAATACGGCATCAATCTGCTCGCCAGTGTCTACGGCACTGTGAATTTCTTGGGCAAATAGGGCGAGCTGAGTTTCACATGATCTCTGTTTGCGGAATCCATGTTGGTTATGATGAAGGAGATTTGTATTATCTAAGAACGTCATAATACGAGAACACAAAACATGTTCCATTGTTCTACAACAGATTGACGTAAGCGAAATAGGCCTATAATTATTCGCATCTGATTTATGACCCTTCTTGAAAATGGGAACGACCTGCGCTTTCTTCCAGTCGCTAGGTACTTTACGTTCTTCCAGCGATCTACGATAAATTGCTGATAGAAAGGGGGCAAGTTCTTTAGCATAATCACTGTAGAATCTTAAGGGTATCTCGTCTGGTCCGGATGCTTTTCCGCTACTAAGTGATAGCAGTTGTTTTTCAATTCCGATATCGTTTATTTCAATATTTTCCATTTTGGCGTCCGTGCGACGGCTGAAGTCAGGGACCGTGTTACGATTTTCCGCAGTGAAACAGTTTCGGAACACTGAATTCAGTATTTCTGCCTTTCTTCGGTCGTCCTCTGTTTCGGTGCCATCGTGGTCAACGAGTGACTGAATAGGGGATTTAGATCCGCTTACCGATTTTACATATGACCAAAGCTTTTTAGGGTTCTTGTTTAGATTGTTTGCCAATGTTTTATGTTCGAATTCGTTGAATGCTTCTCTCATTGCTCTCTTTACGCTCTTTTTCGCTTCGTTCAGTTTTTCCTTATCAGCTATGATTCGACTACTCTTAAACCTATGATGAAGCTTTCTTTGTTTCCGTAGTATATCTTCCTTAATGCACCCCTCGCTCCCTCAGATTGACGAATTAACACAGAAACTGCGTCGCTATGAAATACTCTGGGTCCCATGCCTTCTCCTTCTGAATCGGGTAACGTTTCTACGGTTATGACAGGATTTTCGTATGGGAATCGAGTACCTCTTTTCCGTTGTATTTTTCTTTCCTTACTGCGTCCCTCGCTCCATGTCATTGACGAATTAACACAGAAATCGCGTCGCTATTAAATACTCTGGGTTGCATGCCCTCTCCTACTCACTCGAGTAACGTTGCTACGGCAACGAAAGAATTTTCTTTTGGGAGTCGAGTTTCTCTTTTCCGATGCATTATTCCTACTTTACTGCTTCCGTCGCTCCCTCACACTGACGAATTAACACAGAAAATGCGTCTCTATGATATACTCTGGGTTCCATGCCTTCTCATTCAGAATCGAGTAACGTTTTAACGGCAAACGACAGGATTTTCTTTTGGGAGTTGAGTTTCTCTTGTCGACGCATTATTCCTTCCTTATTGCATCCTTCGCTCACTCACATAGATGAATTAACACAGAAATTGCGTTGCTATGAAATACTCTGGGTTCCATGCCTTCTCCATCTGAATCGAGTAACGTTTCTACGGCACGACAGGAATTTCTTTAGGGAGTCGAGTATCTCTTTTCCGATGCATTATACCTTCTTTAATGCTTCCCTCGCTCTTTCAAATTGACGAATTAACACAGGAATTGCGCCGTTTGGAGATACTCTGGGTTCCATGCCTTCTCCTTTTGAAGCATGTAACGTTTCTACGGCAAAGAGAGGATTCTCTTTAGAGAGTCGAGTACCTCATTTCCGATGCATTATTCCGTCGTCACTGCATCCCTCGCTCGCTTACATTGACGCATTAACACAGAAATTGCGTCGCTATGAACTACACTGTGTTCCATGCCTTCTCCTACTGAATCGAGTAACATTTGTACTGTAACGACATGATTTACTTTTGGGAGTCGACTATGTCTTTCCAAAGCGTTATTCCATCTTTACTGCATCCCTCGCTCCCTCAAACTGACGAATTGACAAAGAAATTGCGTCGCTATGAATTACTGTGTGTTCCGTGCCTTTTCCTCCTTAATCGACTAACGTTGCTACGGCAATGACAGGATTTTCTTTTGAGAGTCGAGTATATCTTTTGCGATACATTATTCCTTGATTACTGTATCCTTCGCACCGACACATTGACGAATTAACACCGAAATTGCGTCGCTATGAAGAAATCTGGGTTCCATCCAAACTCCATCTGGTCTGAGTAGCGTTTCTACAGCAATGAAAGTACTTTCTTTTGGGAGTCGGGTATCTCTTTTGCGATGCAATATTCCTTCTTTATTGCATCTCTCTCTTTCTCACATTGACGAATTAGCACAGAAATTGCGTCGCTATGAAATACTCTGGTTCCAAGCCTTCTCCTTCTGAATCGAGTAATGTTTCTACGACAACGAAATGATTATCTTTTGGGAGTCGAGTATCTTTTATCTGATGCATTATTCCTTCTTTACTGCATCCTTCTCTACCTCACATTGACGAATAAGCACAGAAATTGCGTCGCTATGAAATCCCTGGGTTGCATGCCTTCTCTTTCTGAATCGATTAACGTTTCTACGCCAACTATACGATTATCATTTGGGAGTCGAGTATATCTTCTCCGATGATTTTTTCCATCTTTCCTGCATCCCTCGCTCCCTTACATTGACGAATTAATACAGAAATTTCGTCGCTACGAAATACTCTGGGTTTCATGTCTTCTTTTTCAGAATCGAATAACATTTCTGTGGCCACGACAGGGTTTTCTTTTGGGCGTCTGGTATCTCTTTTCCGAAGCATTATTCCTTCCTTACTTTATCCCTCGCTCTCTCACATGGACGAATTAACACACGAATTGCATCGCTATAAAATACTCTGGGTTCCGTACATCCTCCTTCTGAATTGAGTATCGTTTCTACGGCAACGACAGGATTGTCTTAAGGGAGACGAGTATCTCGTTTCCGATGCATTTTTCCTTCTTTACTGCATCACTCGTTCTCTCACATTGACGAATTAACACAGTAATTGCGTCGCTATTAAATACTCTGGGTTCCATGCTTCTCCTTCTGAATCGAGTATCGTTTCTACGGCAACGAACGGATTTTCTTTTGGTAGTCGAGTATCTCTTTTCCTATGCATTACTCCTTCTTTACTGCATCCCTGCCTCCCTCACATTGACGAATTAACACAGAAATTTCGTCGCTATGCCATACTCTGGTTCCATGTGTAAGTAGGCTGTTTAGGTTTTTTTATTGGTAACGCCACCTCTGTATGAAAATCACTGGCTGTGCTGTGTGCAGTCTGTAGCTGCTTTGCATTGTTGTAATACTCGCCATTGTAGTGTTAGGCAGCTGGCTGTGAACAGCGCGTAGTGTTGGGCAGTTGGAGGTGAGCCGCCAGCAGTGGTGGATGTGGGGAGAGAGATGGCGGAGATTTGTAATTTGGCATAAACTGCTATATTTATATATGATGATATCAAGGTAAATACATTGTTTGTTCTCTATTAATATCTTACATAAGCTAACTATCCCTAGCAGTAGTTAGTGCCTTCCATAGTTTGAATCTTTCATTCAGCTGGCAGTAGTGGCGCTCGCTGTATTGCAGTAGCTTGAGCAGCGAAGATTTTTGTGAGGTAAGTGATTTGTGAAAGGTATAGTTTAATGTTAGTCAGGGCCATTCTTTTGTAGGGATTTTTGAAAGTCAGATTGCGTTGCGCTAAAAAAAAAAATATTGTGTATCAGTTTAAGGACAGTCGTGCATAATTGTTCAAAGGGGACGTTTCACATGCCTGTTCCATCTGAATCGAGAAACGTTTCTACAACAACGACAGGATTTCTTTTTGAGAGTCGAGG